>NW_027671678.1:0-73000 GCF_964165515.1 Mesoplodon bidens | reverse complement strand
TCTGGTATTGATTGTTTTTGCTGATTGTTTCCCCCTGTAGCTGATTTATTCATTATTGTGTAAATTTAGATCATGAGCTCATGTTTAGCTAAACAGCTGACCTTGTAAGAGGCTTAGGTGTGAACGCTCCTAAGCTTCCTCAGAAAGTCCACAAAGATTTTTTTGTGTCCCTCCAATGAGTTACCCACGCGGACCCCGTTTTCTACAAGTGTTGGTCCACTACTCCCTCTAGAGGCTGGGACTCAGACAGGACTGCTTTGCTTCCCCCGATCTGAGGTAGTGGCTTTGGGCGGCCTGTGGCCTGGGCAGGAGGCTCCCCGCGTGTATCCCACGACCGATCTGCCTGCGAACTTCGGTCACCTGGTAGGAAGAATTGATGCCCAGACCTATGGATAGCTTTGCAGCGAGGTGTACTGCGCGGACCGGTTCCACACGCACTTCAAGTAAGAGGGCGGCCTGAGTGGAAAGGTGAGAGTTTGGGCAGCTGTACAGACAAAGAAGGCGCACTTTGGCCTGGGCCTAAATGCTTGTGACACACGACTGGGTCTGCCGGGCTCTGAGGACCCTGCCGTTTGCCCCCTTCTCCCCTGCCCTTTGTTCAGTCACAGCAGAGATGGCCACACCCACTCCCACAGTGAGGGCAGTGTTCCCACCTCCTTCAGCCCCGTACCCTCTCCGCAGGTTACCATGGACTACAGATGCTGCATTCTGAGGCCAGGGCGTTCCGAGAATGCCAAGGGCAGACATGATGACCTTAAGTGATTTCCTCTTGTGTCAATTTTGGTAAACTTTAGGAGCTAGGAAATGGTCCACTTTACAGAGATGTTCAAATTTACTGGCATTTCATATATTCTCTGCTATAACATTGTCCTGATTCTTTCTGTATATTCTTTACTTATGTTTTGGTTTTCCTTAATCAAAGTGTGTCTTTTAAATCTTTTCAAAGAATATTCTTTGGACTTACTAACTCACCTGAATTTTATACGTTTTCTGTGGTATTAAGTTCTGCTCATATCTTTATTTATCTTTTTTCTATGTTCTCAGGGTTTATTGTTTTGGTCTTCTGATGTCATTTAAAACACTTGGTTATTCATTTTAATAAATATTCTTACTTATCAAGATTTCAACTTTTCAAGATTTCAGCTTACTTGTAAGTTTCTAAGGGTCAGGTCCTCAATATTGTGGCTGGCCTAAGGCTTAGTTCACAATATAGCAAAGTATATACTGACCTATTTTCCCCTCGACTTTCTGTGATTTCCGACATCTCACCTTTCTTTGCAGACAAGCCATTTGAAATACGCTTAACTTATTTCACAGCCAATAAGTCTTTGAAATAATGTGTATTTTTTAGAGAAATCTTCTTATATATTTAGGCAGAAAATCTGACCTGCCATAGTTTTCAAAACAGCATAATTTCACTCTTCTCAATGATGAATCTGTTGTATTACACAACCTTTGAGCATTTAGCTTTATCAATGACATGTACTTTAAAAATGTTTTAGAGATCCTACCAGTCTTTGAAAACATCCTTGTTCCTTGTTTCAGTTCCAGTTTTATGTATATTTTCTGCCTTGCACCTGATTATTCCAACGTCTGATCGATGGCCTAGGGAATCTAATTCTGGTATTGATTGTTTTTGCTGATTGTTTCCCCCTGTAGCTGATTTATTCATTATTGTGTAAATTTAGATCATGAGCTCATGTTTAGCTCAACAGCTGACCATGTAAGAGGCTTAGATGTGAACACTTGTAAGCTTCCTCAGAATGTCCGCAAAGATTTATTTGTGTCCCTCCAATGAGTTGCCCGCGAGGACCCCGTTTTCTACAAGTGTTGGTCCACTACTCCCTCTAGAGGCTGGGACTCAGACAGGACTGCTTTGCTGCCCCCGATCTGGGATAGTGGCTTTGGGCAGCCTGTGGCCTGGGCAGGAAGCTCCCCACGTGTGTCCCACGACCCATCTGCCTGCGAACTTCGGTCACCTGGCAGGAAGCTATGATGCCCAGACCTATGGTTAGCTTTGCAGCGAGGTGTACTGCGCGGACCGGGTCCACACGCACTTCAAGTAAGAGGTCGGCCTGAGTGGAAAGGTTAAAGTTTGGGCAGCTGTGCAGACAAAGAAGGTGTCCTTTGTCCTGGGCCTAAATGCTTGTGACACCCCACTGGGCCTGCCGGGCTCTGAGGGCCCTGCCCTGGGCCCACTGTTCCCCTTCCCTTTGTTCAGTTACAGCAGATTTGGCCACACCCACTCCCTCAGTGAGGGCCGTGTTCCAAACTCCCTCAGCCCCGCACCCTCTCCGCAGGTTACCATGGACTACAGATGCTGCATTCTGAGTGCAGGGCATTCCGAGAATGCCAAGGGCAGACATGATGACCTTAAATGATTTCCTCTTGTGTCAGTTTTGGTAAACTTTAGGAGCTAGGAGATGGTCCACTTTACAGAAATGTTCAAATTTACTGGCATTTCATATATTCTCTTTTATAACATTGTCCTGATTTTTCTGTATATTCTTTACTTATGTTTTGGTTTTCCTTAATCAAAGTGTGTCTTTTAAATCTTGTCAAAGAATATTCTTAGACTTACTACATCACCTGAATTTTATACATTTTCTATTGTATTAAGTTCTCCTCATATCTTTATTTATCTTTTTTCAATGTTCTCAGGTTTATTGTTTTGATCTTCTGATGTCAATTAAAACACTTGGTTATTCATTTTAATAAATGTTTTACTTATAAAGATTTCAACTTTTCAAGATTTCAGCTTACTTGTAAGTTTCTAAGGGTCAGGTCCTCTACATTGTTGCTGGCCTAAGGCTTAGTTCACCATATAGCAATGTATATATTGACCTATTTTCCCCTCGACTTTCTGTGATTCCCTACATCTCACCTTTCTTTGCAGACAAGCCATTTGAAATACCCTTAACTTCTTTCACAGCCAATAAGTCTTTGAAATAATGTGTATTTTTTAGAGAAATCTTCTTATATAATTAGGCAGAAAATCTGACCTGCCATCGTTTTCAAAACAGCATAATTTCACTCTTCTCAATGATGAATCTGTTGTATGACACAACCTTTGAGTATTTAGCTTTATCAATGACATGTACTTTAAAAATGTTTTAGAGATCCTACCAGTCTTTGAAAACATCCTTGTTCCTTGTTTCAGTTCCAGTTTTGTGTATACATTCTGCCTTGCACCTGATTATTCCAACATCTGATGGATGACCTAGGGAATCTAATTCTGGTATTGATTGTTTTTGCTGCTTGTCTCCCCTTGTAGCTGATTTCTTCATTAATGTGTAAATTTAGATCATGAGCTCATGTTTAGCTAAACAGCTGACCTTGTAAGAGGCTTAGGTGTGAACGCTCGTAAGCTTCAGCAGAAAGTCCACAAAGATTTTTTTGTGTCCCTCCAATGAGTTACCCGCGCGGACCCCGTTTTCTACAAGTGTTGGTCCACTACTCCCTCTAGAGGCTGGGACTCAGACAGGACTGCTTTGCTTCCCCCGATCTGGGGTAGTGGCTTTGGGCGGCCTGTGGCCTGGGCAGGAGGCTCCCCGCGTGTGTCCCACGACCGATCTGCCTGCGAACTTCGGTCACCTGGTAGGAAGCTATGATGCCCAGACCTATGGTTAGCTTTGCAGCGAGGTGTACTGCGCGGACCGGTTCCACACGCACTTCAAGTAAGAGGGCGGCCTGAGTGGAAAGGTGAGAGTTTGGGCAGCTGTGCAGACAAAGAAGGCGCACTTTGGCCTGGGCCTAAATGCTTGTGACACACGACTGGGTCTGCCGGGCTCTGAGGGCCCTGCCGTTTGCCCCCTTCTCCCCTGCCCTTTGTTCAATCACAGCAGAGATGGCCACACCCACTCCCACAGTGAGGGCAGTGTTCCCACCTCCTTCAGCCCCGCACCCTCTCCGCAGTTTACCATGGACTACAGATGCTGCATTCTGAGGCCAGGGCGTTCCGAGAATGCCAAGGGCAGACAGGATGACCTTAAATGATTTCCTCTTGTGTCAATTTTGGTAAACTTTAGGAGCTAGGAAATGGTCCACTTTACAGAAATGTTCAAATTTACTGGCATTTCATATATTCTCTGCTATAACATTGTCCTGATTCTTTCTGTATATTCTTTACTTATGTTTTGGTTTTCCTTAATCAAAGTGTGTCTTTTAAATCTTTTCAAAGAATATTCTTTGGACTTACTACCCCACGTGAATTTTATACGTTTTCTGTGGTATTAAGTTCTGCTCATATCTTTATTTATCTTTTTTCTATGTTCTCAGGGTTTATTGTTTTGGTCTTCTGATGTCATTTAAAACACTTGGTTATTCATTTTAATAAATATTCTTACTTATCAAGATTTCAACTTTTCAAGATTTCAGCTTACTTGTAAGTTTCTAAGGGTCAGGTCCTCTATATTGTGGCTGGCCTACGGCTTAGTTCACAATATAGCAAAGTATATACTGACCTATTTTCCCCTCGACTTTCTGTGATTTCCTACATCTCACCTTTCTTTGCAGACAAGCCATTTGAAATACCCTTAACTTATTTCACAGCCAATAAGTCTTTGAAATAATGTGTATTTTTTAGAGAAATCTTCTTATATATTTAGGCATAAAATCTGACCTGCCTTAGTTTTCAAAACAGCATAATTTCACTCTTCTCAATGATGAATCTGTTGTATTACACAACCTTTGAGTATTTAGCTTTATCAATGACATGTACTTTAAAAATGTTTTAGAGATCCTACCAGTCTTTGAAAGCATCCTTGTTCCTTGTTTCAGTTCCAGTTTTATGTATATTTTCTGCCTTGCACCTGATTATTCCAACGTCTGCTCGATGGGCTAGGGAATCTAATCCTGGTATTGATTGTTTTTGCTGATTGTTTCCCCCTGTAGCTGATTTCTTCATTATTGTGTAAATTTAGATCATGAGCTCATGTTTAGCTCAACAGCTGACCTTGTAAGAGGCTTAGTTGTGAACACTTGTAAGCTGCCTCAGAAAGTCCGCAAAGATTTATTTGTGTCCCTCCAATGAGTTGCCCGCGAGGACCCCGTTTTCTACAAGTGTTGGTCCACTACTCCCTCTAGAGGCTGGGACTCAGACAGGACTGCTTTGCTGCCCCCGATCTGGGATAGTGGCTTTGGGCGGCCTGTGGCCTGGGCAGGAAGCTCCCCACGTGTGTCCCACGACCGATCTGCCTGCGAACTTCGGTCACCTGGTAGGAAGCTATGATGCACAGACCTATGGTTAGCTTTGCAGCGAGGTGTACTGCGCGGACCGGGTCGACACGCACTTCAAGTAAGAGGGCGGCCTGAGTGGAAAGGTTAAAGTTTGGGCAGCTGTGCAGACAAAGAAGGCGTCCTTTGTCCTGGGCCTAAATGCTTGTGACACCCCACTGGGCCTGCCGGGCTCTGAGGGCCCTGCCCTGGGCCCACTGTTCCCCTTCCCTTTGTTCAGTTACAGCAGAATTGGCCACACCCACTCCCTCAGTGAGGGCCGTGTTCTAAACTCCCTCAGCCCCGCACCCTCTCCGCAGGTTTCCATGGACTACAGATGCTGCATTCTGAGTGCAGGGCATACCGAGAATGCCAAGGGCAGACATGATGACCTTAAATGATTTCCTCTTGTGTCAGGTTTGGTAAACTTTAGGAGCTAGGAAATGGTCCACTTTACAGAAATGTTCAATTTTACTGGCATTTCATATATTCTCTGCTATAACATTGTCCTGATTCTTTCTGTATATTCTTTACTTATGTTTTGGTTTTCCTTAATCAAAGTGTGTCTTTTAAATCTTGTCAAAGAATATTCTTAGACTTACTACATCACCTGAATTTTATACATTTTCTATTGTATTAAGTTCTCCTCATATCTTTATTTATCTTTTTTCTATGTTCTCAGGTTTATTGTTTTGATCTTCTGATGTCAATTAAAACACTTGGTTATTCATTTTAATAAATGTTTTACTTATAAGATTTCAACTTTTCAAGATTTCAGCTTACTTGTAAGTTTCTAAGGGTCAGGTCCTCTACATTGTTGCTGGCCTAAGGCTTAGTTCACCATATAGCAATGTATATATTGACCTATTTTCCCCTCGACTTTCTGTGATTCCCTACATCTCACCTTTCTTTGCAGACAAGCCATTTGAAATACCCTTAACTTCTTTCACAGCCAATAAGTCTTTGAAATAATGTGTATTTTTTAGAGAAATCTTCTTATATAATTAGGCAGAAAATCTGACCTGCCATCGTTTTCAAAACAGCATAATTTCACTCTTCTCAATGATGAATCTGTTGTATGACACAACCTTTGAGTATTTAGCTTTATCAATGACATGTACTTAAAAAATGTTTTAGAGATCCTACCAGTCTTTGAAAACATCCTTGTTCCTTGTTTCAGTTCCAGTTTTGTGTATACATTCTGCCTTGCACCTGATTATTCCAACATCTGATGGATGAGCTAGGGAATCTAATTCTGGTATTGATTGTTTTTGCTGCTTGTCTCCCCTTGTAGCTGATTTCTTCATTATTGTGTAAATTTAGATCATGAGCTCATGTTTAGCTAAACAGCTGACCTTGTAGGAGGCTTAGGTGTGAACGCTCGTAAGCTTCAGCAGAAAGTCCACAAAGATTTTTTTGTGTCCCTCCAATGAGTTACCCGCGCGGACCCCGTTTTCTACAAGTGTTGGTCCACTACTCCCTCTAGAGGCTGGGACTCAGACAGGACTGCTTTGCTTCCCCCGATCTGGGGTAGTGGCTTTGGGCGGCCTGTGGCCTGGGCAGGAGGCTCCCCGCGTGTGTCCCACGACCGATCTGCCTGCGAACTTCGGTCACCTGGTAGGAAGCTATGATGCCCAGACCTATGGTTAGCTTTGCAGCGCGGTGTACTGCGCGGACCGGTTCCACACGCACTTCAAGTAAGAGGGCGGCCTGAGTGGAAAGGTGAGAGTTTGGGCAGCTGTGCAGACAAAGAAGGCGCACTTTGGCCTGGGCCTAAATGCTTGTGACACACGAATGGGTCTGCCGGGCTCTGAGGGCCCGGCCGTTTGCCCCCTTCTCCCCTGCCCTTTGTTCAGTCACAGCAGAGATGGCCACACCCACTCCCACAGTGAGGGCAGTGTTCCCACCTCCTTCAGCCCCGCCCCCTCTCCGCAGGTTACCATGGACTACAGATGCTGCATTCTGAGGCCAGGGCGTTCCGAGAATACCAAGGGCAGACAGGATGACCTTAAATGATTTCCTCTTGTGTCAATTTTGGTAAACTTTAGGAGCTAGGAAATGGTCCACTTTACAGAAATGTTCAAATTTACTGGCATTTCATATATTCTCTGCTATAACATTGTCCTGATTCTTTCTGTATATTCTTTACTTATGTTTTGGTTTTCCTTAATCAAAGTGTGTCTTTTAAATCTTTTCAAAGAATATTCTTTGGACTTACTACCTCACCTGAATTTTATACGTTTTCTGTGGTATTAAGTTCTGCTCATATCTTTATTTATCTTTTTTCTATGTTCTCAGGGTTTATTGTTTTCATCTTCTGATGTCATTTAAAACACTTGGTTATTCATTTTAATAAATATTCTTACTTATAAAGATTTCAACTTTTCAAGATTTCAGCTTACTTGTAAGTTTCTAAGGGTCAGGTCCTCTATATTGTGGCTGGCCTAAGGCTTAGTTCACAATATAGCAAAGTATATACTGACCTATTTTCCCCTCGACTTTCTGTGATTTCCTACATCTCACCTTTATTTGCAGACAAGCCATTTGAAATACGCTTAACTTATTTCACAGCCAATAAGTCTTTGAAATAATGTGTATTTTTTAGAGAAATCTTCTTATATATTTAGGCAGAAAATCTGACCTGCCATAGTTTTCAAAACAGCATAATTTCACTCTTCTCAATGATGAATCTGTTGTATTACACAACCTTTGAGCATTTAGCTTTATCAATGACATGTACTTTAAAAATGTTTTAGAGATCCTACCAGTCTTTGAAAACATCCTTGTTCCTTGTTTCAGTTCCAGTTTTATGTATATTTTCTGCCTTGCACCTGATTATTCCAACGTCTGATCGATGGCCTAGGGAATCTAATTCTGGTATTGATTGTTTTTGCTGATTGTTTCCCCCTGTAGCTGATTTATTCATTATTGTGTAAATTTAGATCATGAGCTCATGTTTAGCTCAACAGCTGACCATGTAAGAGGCTTAAATATGAACACTTGTAAGCTTCCTCAGAAAGTCCGCAAAGATTTATTTGTGTCCCTCCAATGAGTTGCCCGCGAGGACCCCGTTTTCTACAAGTGTTTGTCCACTACTCCCTCTAGAGGCTGGGACTCAGACAGGACTGCTTTGCTGCCCCCGATCTGGGATAGTGGCTTTGGGCGGCCTGTGGCCTGGGCAGGAAGCTCCCCACGTGTCTCCCACGACCCATCTGCCTGCGAACTTCGGTCACCTGGCAGGAAGCTATGATGCCCAGACCTATGGTTAGCTTTGCAGCGAGGTGTACTGCGCGGACCGGGTCCACACGCACTTCAAGTAAGAGGGCGGCCTGAGTGGAAAGGTTAAAGTTTGGGCAGCTGTGCAGACAAAGAAGGCGTCCTTTATCCTGGGCCTAAATGCTTGTGACACCCCTCTGGGCCTGCCGGGCTCTGAGGGCCCTGCCCTGGGCCCACTCTTCCCCTTCCCTTTGTTCAGTTACAGCAGATTTGGCCACACCCACTCCCTCAGTGAGGGCCGTGTTCCAAACTCCCTCAGCCCCGCACCCTCTCCGCAGGTTACCATGGACTACAGATGCTGCATTCTGAGTGCAGGGCATTCCGAGAATGCCAAGGGCAGACATGATGACCTTAAATGATTTCCTTTTGTGTCAGTTTTGGTAAACTTTAGGAGCTAGGAGATGGTCCACTTTACAGAAATGTTCAAATTTACTGGCATTTCATATATTCTCTTCTATAACATTGTCCTGATTTTTCTGTATATTCTTTACTTATGTTTTGGTTTTCCTTAATCAAAGTGTGTCTTTTAAATCTTGTCAAAGAATATTCTTAGACTTACTACATCACCTGAATTTTATACATTTTCTATTGTATTAAGTTCTCCTCATATCTTTATTTATCTTTTTTCTATGTTCTCATGTTTATTGTTTTGATCTTCTGATGTCAATTAAAACACTTGGTTATTCATTTTAATAAATGTTTTTCTTATAAAGATTTCAACTTTTCAAGATTTCAGCTTACTTGTAAGTTTCTAAGGGTCAGGTCCTCTACATTGTTGCTGGCCTAAGGCTTAGTTCACCATATAGCAATGTATATATTGACCTATTTTCCCCTCGACTTTCTGTGATTCCCTACATCTCACCTTTCTTTGCAGACAAGCCATTTGAAATACCCTTAACTTCTTTCACAGCCAATAAGTCTTTGAAATAATGTGTATTTTTTAGAGAAATCTTCTTATATAATTAGGCAGAAAATCTGACCTGCCATAGTTTTCAAAACAGCATAATTTCACTCTTCTCAATGATGAATCTGTTGTATTACACAACCTTTGAGCATTTAGCTTTATCAATGACATGTACTTTAAAAATGTTTTAGAGATCCTACCAGTCTTTGAAAACATCCTTGTTCCTTGTTTCAGTTCCAGTTTTATGTATATTTTCTGCCTTGCACCTGATTATTCCAACGTCTGATCGATGGCCTAGGGAATCTAATTCTGGTATTGATTGTTTTTGCTGATTGTTTCCCCCTGTAGCTGATTTATTCATTATTGTGTAAATTTAGATCATGAGCTCATGTTTAGCTCAACAGCTGACCATGTAAGAGGCTTAGATATGAACACTTGTAAGCTTCCTCAGAAAGTCCGCAAAGATTTATTTGTGTCCCTCCAATGAGTAGCCCGCGAGGACCCCGTTTTCTACAAGTGTTTGTCCACTACTCCCTCTAGAGGCTGGGACTCAGACAGGACTGCTTTGCTGCCCCCGAACTGGGATAGTGGCTTTGGGCGGTGTGTCGCCTGGGCAGGAAGCTCACCACGTGTCTCCCACGACCCATCTGCCTGCGAACTTCGGTCACCTGGCAGGAAGCTATGATGCCCAGACCTATGGTTAGCTTTGCAGCGAGGTGTACTGCGCGGACCGGGTCCACACGCACTTCAAGTAAGAGGGCGGCCTGAGTGGAAAGGTTAAAGTTTGGGCAGCTGTGCAGACAAAGAAGGCGTCCTTTATCCTGGGCCTAAATGCTTGTGACACCCCTCTGGGCCTGCCGGGCTCTGAGGGCCCTGCCCTGGGCCCACTCTTCCCCTTCCCTTTGTTCAGTTACAGCAGATTTGGCCACACCCACTCCCTCAGTGAGGGCCGTGTTCCAAACTCCCTCAGCCCCGCACCCTCTCCGCAGGTTACCATGGACTACAGATGCTGCATTCTGAGTGCAGGGCATTCCGAGAATGCCAAGGGCAGACATGATGACCTTAAATGATTTCCTTTTGTGTCAGTTTTGGTAAACTTTAGGAGCTAGGAGATGGTCCACTTTACAGAAATGTTCAAATTTACTGGCATTTCATATATTCTCTTCTATAACATTGTCCTGATTTTTCTGTATATTCTTTACTTATGTTTTGGTTTTCCTTAATCAAAGTGTGTCTTTTAAATGTTGTCAAAGAATATTCTTAGACTTACTACATCACCTGAATTTTATACATTTTCTATTGTATTAAGTTCTCCTCATATCTTTATTTATCTTTTTTCTATGTTCTCAGGTTTATTGTTTTGATGTTCTGATGTCAATTAAAACACTTGGTTATTCATTTTAATAAATGTTTTTCTTATAGAGATTTCAACTTTTCAAGATTTCAGCTTACTTGTAAGTTTCTAAGGGTCAGGTCCTCTACATTGTTGCTGGCCTAAGGCTTAGTTCACCATATAGCAATGTATATATTGACCTATTTTCCCCTCGACTTTCTGTGATTCCCTACATCTCACCTTTCTTTGCAGACAAGCCATTTGAAATACCCTTAACTTCTTTCACAGCCAATAAGTCTTTGAAATAATGTGTATTTTTTAGAGAAATCTTCTTATATAATTAGGCAGAAAATCTGACCTGCCATCGTTTTCAAAACAGCATAATTTCACTCTTCTCAATGATGAATCTGTTGTATGACACAACCTTTGAGTATTTAGCTTTATCAATGACATGTACTTAAAAAATGTTTTAGAGATCCTACCAGTCTTTGAAAACATCCTTGTTCCTTGTTTCAGTTCCAGTTTTGTGTATACATTCTGCCTTGCACCTGATTATTCCAACATCTGATGGATGACCTAGGGAATCTAATTCTGGTATTGATTGTTTTTGCTGCTTGTCTCCCCTTGTAGCTGATTTCTTCATTAATGTGTAAATTTAGATCATGAGCTCATGTTTAGCTAAACAGCTGACCTTGTAAGAGGCTTAGGTGTGAACGCTCGTAAGCTTCAGCAGAAAGTCCACAAAGATTTTTTTGTGTCCCTCCAATGAGTTACCCGCGCGGACCCCGTTTTCTACAAGTGTTGGTCCACTACTCCCTCTAGAGGCTGGGACTCAGACAGGACTGCTTTGCTTCCCCCGATCTGGGGTAGTGGCTTTGGGCGGCCTGTGGCCTGGGCAGGAGGCTCCCCGCGTGTGTCCCACGACCGATCTGCCTGCGAACTTCGGTCACCTGGTAGGAAGCTATGATGCCCAGACCTATGGTTAACTTTGCAGCGCGGTGTACTGCGCGGACTGGTTCCACACGCACTTCAAGTAAGAGGGCGGCCTGAGTGGAAAGGTGAGAGTTTGGGCAGCTGTGCAGACAAAGAAGGCGCACTTTGGCCTGGGCCTAAATGCTTGTGACACACGACTGGGTCTGCCGGGCTCTGAGGGCCCTGCCGTTTGCCCTCTTCTCCCCTGCCCTTTGTTCAGTCACAGCAGAGATGGCCACACCCACTCCCACAGTGAGGGCAGTGTTCCCACCTCCTTCAGCCCCGCCCCCTCTCCGCGGGTTACCATGGACTACAGATGCTGCATTCTGAGGCCAGGGCGTTCCGAGAATTCCAAGGGCAGACAGGATGACCTTAAATGATTTCCTCTTGTGTCAATTTTGGTAAACTTTAGGAGCTAGGAAATGGTCCACTTTACAGAAATGTTCAAATTTACTGGCATTTCATATATTCTCTGCTATAACATTGTCCTGATTCTTTCTGTATATTCTTTACTTATGTTTTGGTTTTCCTTAATCAAAGTGTGTCTTTTAAATCTTTTCAAAGAATATTCTTTGGACTTACTACCTCACCTGAATTTTATACGTTTTCTGTGGTATTAAGTTCTGCTCATATCTTTATTTATCTTTTTTCTATGTTCTCAGGGTTTATTGTTTTCATCTTCTGATGTCATTTAAAACACTTGGTTATTCATTTTAATAAATATTCTTACTTATAAAGATTTCAACTTTTCAAGATTTCAGCTTACTTGTAAGTTTCTAAGGGTCAGGTCCTCTATATTGTGGCTGGCCTAAGGCTTAGTTCACAATATAGCAAAGTATATACTGACCTATTTTCCCCTCGACTTTCTGTGATTCCCTACATCTCACCTTTCTTTGCAGACAAGCCATTTGAAATACGCTTAACTTATTTCACAGCCAATAAGTCTTTGAAATAATGTGTATTTTTTAGAGAAATCTTCTTATATATTTAGGCAGAAAATCTGACCTGCCATAGTTTTCAAAACAGCATAATTTCACTCTTCTCAATGATGAATCTGTTGTATGACACAACCTTTGAGCATTTAGCTTTATCAATGACATGTACTTTAAAAATGTTTTAGAGATCCTACCAGTCTTTGAAAACATCCTTGTTCCTTGTTTCAGTTCCAGTTTTATGTATATTTTCTGCCTTGCACCTGATTATTCCAACGTCTGATCGATGGCCTAGGGAATCTAATTCTGGTATTGATTGTTTTTGCTGATTGTTTCCCCCTGTAGCTGATTTATTCATTATTGTGTAAATTTAGATCATGAGCTCATGTTTAGCTCAACAGCTGACCATGTAAGAGGCTTAGATGTGAACACTTGTAAGCTTCCTCAGAAAGTCCGCAAAGATTTATTTGTGTCCCTCCAATGAGTTGCCCGCGAGGACCCCGTTTTCTACAAGTGTTTGTCCACTACTCCCTCTAGAGGCTGGGACTCAGACAGGACTGCTTTGCTGCCCCCGATCTGGGATAGTGGCTTAAGGCGGCCTGTGGCCTGGGCAGGAAGCTCCCCACGTGTGTCCCACGACCCATCTGCCTGCGAACTTCGGTCACCTGGCAGGAAGCTATGATGCCCAGACCTATGGTTAGCTTTGCAGCGAGGTGTACTGCGCGGACCGGGTCCACACGCACTTCAAGTAAGAGGGCGGCCTGAGTGGAAAGGTTAAAGTTTGGGCAGCTGTGCAGACAAAGAAGGCGTCCTTTGTCCTGGGCCTAAATGCTTGTGACACCCCACTGGGCCTGCCGGGCTCTGAGGTCCCTGCCCTGGGCCCACTCTTCCCCTTCCCTTTGTTCAGTTACAGCAGATTTGGCCACACCCACTCCCTCAGTGAGGGCCGTGTTCCAAACTCCCTCAGCCCCGCAACCTCTCCGCAGGTTACCATTGACTACAGATGCTGCATTCTGAGTGCAGGGCATTCCGAGAATGCCAAGGGCAGACATGATGACCTTAAATGATTTCCTCTTGTGTCAGTTTTGGTAAACTTTAGGAGCTAGGAGATGGTCCACTTTACAGAAATGTTCAAATTTACTGGCATTTCATATATTCTCTTCTATAACATTGTCCTGATTTTTCTGTATATTCTTTACTTATGTTTTGGTTTTCCTTAATCAAAGTGTGTCTTTTAAATCTTGTCAAAGAATATTCTTAGACTTACTACATCACCTGAATTTTATACATTTTCTATTGTATTAAGTTCTCCTCATATCTTTATTTATCTTTTTTCTATGTTCTCAGGTTTATTGTTTTGATCTTCTGATGTCAATTAAAACACTTGGTTATTCATTTTAATAAATGTTTTTCTTATAAAGATTTCAACTTTTCAAGATTTCAGCTTACTTGTAAGTTTCTAAGGGTCAGGTCCTCTACATTGTTGCTGGCCTAAGGCTTAGTTCACCGTATAGCAATGTATATATTGACCTATTTTCCCCTCGACTTTCTGTGATTCCCTACATCTCACCTTTCTTTGCAGACAAGCCATTTGAAATACCCTTAACTTCTTTCACAGCCAATAAGTCTTTGAAATAATGTGTATTTTTTAGAGAAATCTTCTTATATAATTAGGCAGAAAATCTGACCTGCCATAGTTTTCAAAACAGCATAATTTCACTCTTCTCAATGATGAATCTGTTGTATTACACAACCTTTGAGCATTTAGCTTTATCAATGACATGTACTTTAAAAATGTTTTAGAGATCCTACCAGTCTTTGAAAACATCCTTGTTCCTTGTTTCAGTTCCAGTTTTATGTATATTTTCTGCCTTGCACCTGATTATTCCAACGTCTGATCGATGGCCTAGGGAATCTAATTCTGGTATTGATTGTTTTTGCTGATTGTTTCCCCCTGTAGCTGATTTATTCATTATTGTGTAAATTTAGATCATGAGCTCATGTTTAGCTCAACAGCTGACCATGTAAGAGGCTTAGATATGAACACTTGTAAGCTTCCTCAGAAAGTCCGCAAAGATTTATTTGTGTCCCTCCAATGAGTAGCCCGCGAGGACCCCGTTTTCTACAAGTGTTTGTCCACTACTCCCTCTAGAGGCTGGGACTCAGACAGGACTGCTTTGCTGCCCCCGATCTGGGATAGTGGCTTTGGGTGGTGTGTCGCCTGGGCAGGAAGCTCCCCACGTGTCTCCCACGACCCATCTGCCTGCGAACTTCGGTCACCTGGCAGGAAGCTATGATGCCCAGACCTATGGTTAGCTTTGCAGCGAGGTGTACTGCGCGGACCGGGTCCACACGCACTTCAAGTAAGAGGGCGGCCTGAGTGGAAAGGTTAAAGTTTGGGCAGCTGTGCAGACAAAGAAGGCGTCCTTTATCCTGGGCCTAAATGCTTGTGACACCCCTCTGGGCCTGCCGGGCTCTGAGGGCCCTGCCCTGGGCCCACTCTTCCCCTTCCCTTTGTTCAGTTACAGCAGATTTGGCCACACCCACTCCCTCAGTGAGGGCCGTGTTCCAAACTCCCTCAGCCCCGCACCCTCTCCGCAGGTTACCATGGACTACAGATGCTGCATTCTGAGTGCAGGGCATTCCGAGAATGCCAAGGGCAGACATGATGACCTTAAATGATTTCCTTTTGTGTCAGTTTTGGTAAACTTTAGGAGCTAGGAGATGGTCCACTTTACAGAAATGTTCAAATTTACTGGCATTTCATATATTCTCTTCTATAACATTGTCCTGATTTTTCTGTATATTCTTTACTTATGTTTTGGTTTTCCTTAATCAAAGTGTGTCTTTTAAATCTTGTCAAAGAATATTCTTAGACTTACTACATCACCTGAATTTTATACATTTTCTATTGTATTAAGTTCTCCTCATATCTTTATTTATCTTTTTTCTATGTTCTCAGGTTTATTGTTTTGATGTTCTGATGTCAATTAAAACACTTGGTTATTCATTTTAATAAATGTTTTTCTTATAGAGATTTCAACTTTTCAAGATTTCAGCTTACTTGTAAGTTTCTAAGGGTCAGGTCCTCTACATTGTTGCTGGCCTAAGGCTTAGTTCACCATATAGCAATGTATATATTGACCTATTTTCCCCTCGACTTTCTGTGATTCCCTACATCTCACCTTTCTTTGCAGACAAGCCATTTGAAATACCCTTAACTTCTTTCACAGCCAATAAGTCTTTGAAGTAATGTGTATTTTTTAGAGAAATCTTCTTATATAATTAGGCAGAAAATCTGACCTGCCATCGTTTTCAAAACAGCATAATTTCACTCTTCTCAATGATGAATCTGTTGTATGACACAACCTTTGAGTATTTAGCTTTATCAATGACATGTACTTAAAAAATGTTTTAGAGATCCTACCAGTCTTTGAAAACATCCTTGTTCCTTGTTTCAGTTCCAGTTTTGTGTATACATTCTGCCTTGCACCTGATTATTCCAACATCTGATGGATGACCTAGGGAATCTAATTCTGGTATTGATTGTTTTTGCTGCTTGTCTCCCCCTGTAGCTGATTTATTCATTATTGTGTAAATTTAGATCATGAGCTCATGTTTAGCTCAACAGCTGACCTTGTAAGAGGCTTAGTTGTGAACACTTGTAAGCTGCCTCAGAAAGTCCGCAAAGATTTATTTGTGTCCCTCCAATGAGTTGCCCGCGAGGACCCCGTTTTCTACAAGTGTTGGTCCACTACTCCCTCTAGAGGCTGGGACTCAGACAGGACTGCTTTGCTGCCCCCGATCTGGGATAGTGGCTTTGGGCGGCCTGTGGCCTGGGCAGGAAGCTCCCCACGTGTGTCCCACGACCGATCTGCCTGCGAACTTCGGTCACCTGGTAGGAAGCTATGATGCACAGACCTATGGTTAGCTTTGCAGCGAGGTGTACTGCGCGGACCGGGTCGACACGCACTTCAAGTAAGAGGGCGGCCTGAGTGGAAAGGTTAAAGTTTGGGCAGCTGTGCAGACAAAGAAGGCGTCCTTTGTCCTGGGCCTAAATGCTTGTGACACCCCACTGGGCCTGCCGGGCTCTGAGGGCCCTGCCCTGGGCCCACTGTTCCCCTTCCCTTTGTTCAGTTACAGCAGAATTGGCCACACCCACTCCCTCAGTGAGGGCCGTGTTCTAAACTCCCTCAGCCCCGCACCCTCTCCGCAGGTTTCCATGGACTACAGATGCTGCATTCTGAGTGCAGGGCATACCGAGAATGCCAAGGGCAGACATGATGACCTTAAATGATTTCCTCTTGTGTCAGGTTTGGTAAACTTTAGGAGCTAGGAAATGGTCCACTTTACAGAAATGTTCAATTTTACTGGCATTTCATATATTCTCTGCTATAACATTGTCCTGATTCTTTCTGTATATTCTTTACTTATGTTTTGGTTTTCCTTAATCAAAGTGTGTCTTTTAAATCTTGTCAAAGAATATTCTTAGACTTACTACATCACCTGAATTTTATACATTTTCTATTGTATTAAGTTCTCCTCATATCTTTATTTATCTTTTTTCTATGTTCTCAGGTTTATTGTTTTGATCTTCTGATGTCAATTAAAACACTTGGTTATTCATTTTAATAAATGTTTTACTTATAAGATTTCAACTTTTCAAGATTTCAGCTTACTTGTAAGTTTCTAAGGGTCAGGTCCTCTACATTGTTGCTGGCCTAAGGCTTAGTTCACCATATAGCAATGTATATATTGACCTATTTTCCCCTCGACTTTCTGTGATTCCCTACATCTCACCTTTCTTTGCAGACAAGCCATTTGAAATACCCTTAAGTTCTTTCACAGCCAATAAGTCTTTGAAATAATGTGTATTTTTTAGAGAAATCTTCTTATATAATTAGGCAGAAAATCTGACCTGCCATCGTTTTCAAAACAGCATAATTTCACTCTTCTCAATGATGAATCTGTTGTATGACACAACCTTTGAGTATTTAGCTTTATCAATGACATGTACTTAAAAAATGTTTTAGAGATCCTACCAGTCTTTGAAAACATCCTTGTTCCTTGTTTCAGTTCCAGTTTTGTGTATACATTCTGCCTTGCACCTGATTATTCCAACATCTGATGGATGAGCTAGGGAATCTAATTCTGGTATTGATTGTTTTTGCTGCTTGTCTCCCCTTGTAGCTGATTTCTTCATTATTGTGTAAATTTAGATCATGAGCTCATGTTTAGCTAAACAGCTGACCTTGTAGGAGGCTTAGGTGTGAACGCTCGTAAGCTTCAGCAGAAAGTCCACAAAGATTTTTTTGTGTCCCTCCAATGAGTTACCCGCGCGGACCCCGTTTTCTACAAGTGTTGGTCCACTACTCCCTCTAGAGGCTGGGACTCAGACAGGACTGCTTTGCTTCCCCCGATCTGGGGTAGTGGCTTTGGGCGGCCTGTGGCCTGGGCAGGAGGCTCCCCGCGTGTGTCCCACGACCGATCTGCCTGCGAACTTCGGTCACCTGGTAGGAAGCTATGATGCCCAGACCTATGGTTAGCTTTGCAGCGCGGTGTACTGCGCGGACCGGTTCCACACGCACTTCAAGTAAGAGGGCGGCCTGAGTGGAAAGGTGAGAGTTTGGGCAGCTGTGCAGACAAAGAAGGCGCACTTTGGCCTGGGCCTAAATGCTTGTGACACACGAATGGGTCTGCCGGGCTCTGAGGGCCCGGCCGTTTGCCCCCTTCTCCCCTGCCCTTTGTTCAGTCACAGCAGAGATGGCCACACCCACTCCCACAGTGAGGGCAGTGTTCCCACCTCCTTCAGCCCCGCCCCCTCTCCGCAGGTTACCATGGACTACAGATGCTGCATTCTGAGGCCAGGGCGTTCCGAGAATACCAAGGGCAGACAGGATGACCTTAAATGATTTCCTCTTGTGTCAATTTTGGTAAACTTTAGGAGCTAGGAAATGGTCCACTTTACAGAAATGTTCAAATTTACTGGCATTTCATATATTCTCTGCTATAACATTGTCCTGATTCTTTCTGTATATTCTTTACTTATGTTTTGGTTTTCCTTAATCAAAGTGTGTCTTTTAAATCTTTTCAAAGAATATTCTTTGGACTTACTACCTCACCTGAATTTTATACGTTTTCTGTGGTATTAAGTTCTGCTCATATCTTTATTTATCTTTTTTCTATGTTCTCAGGGTTTATTGTTTTCATCTTCTGATGTCATTTAAAACACTTGGTTATTCATTTTAATAAATATTCTTACTTATAAAGATTTCAACTTTTCAAGATTTCAGCTTACTTGTAAGTTTCTAAGGGTCAGGTCCTCTATATTGTGGCTGGCCTAAGGCTTAGTTCACAATATAGCAAAGTATATACTGACCTATTTTCCCCTCGACTTTCTGTGATTTCCTACATCTCACCTTTATTTGCAGACAAGCCATTTGAAATACGCTTAACTTATTTCACAGCCAATAAGTCTTTGAAATAATGTGTATTTTTTAGAGAAATCTTCTTATATATTTAGGCAGAAAATCTGACCTGCCATAGTTTTCAAAACAGCATAATTTCACTCTTCTCAATGATGAATCTGTTGTATTACACAACCTTTGAGCATTTAGCTTTATCAATGACATGTACTTTAAAAATGTTTTAGAGATCCTACCAGTCTTTGAAAACATCCTTGTTCCTTGTTTCAGTTCCAGTTTTATGTATATTTTCTGCCTTGCACCTGATTATTCCAACGTCTGATCGATGGCCTAGGGAATCTAATTCTGGTATTGATTGTTTTTGCTGATTGTTTCCCCCTGTAGCTGATTTATTCATTATTGTGTAAATTTAGATCATGAGCTCATGTTTAGCTCAACAGCTGACCATGTAAGAGGCTTAAATATGAACACTTGTAAGCTTCCTCAGAAAGTCCGCAAAGATTTATTTGTGTCCCTCCAATGAGTTGCCCGCGAGGACCCCGTTTTCTACAAGTGTTTGTCCACTACTCCCTCTAGAGGCTGGGACTCAGACAGGACTGCTTTGCTGCCCCCGATCTGGGATAGTGGCTTTGGGCGGCCTGTGGCCTGGGCAGGAAGCTCCCCACGTGTCTCCCACGACCCATCTGCCTGCGAACTTCGGTCACCTGGCAGGAAGCTATGATGCCCAGACCTATGGTTAGCTTTGCAGCGAGGTGTACTGCGCGGACCGGGTCCACACGCACTTCAAGTAAGAGGGCGGCCTGAGTGGAAAGGTTAAAGTTTGGGCAGCTGTGCAGACAAAGAAGGCGTCCTTTATCCTGGGCCTAAATGCTTGTGACACCCCTCTGGGCCTGCCGGGCTCTGAGGGCCCTGCCCTGGGCCCACTCTTCCCCTTCCCTTTGTTCAGTTACAGCAGATTTGGCCACACCCACTCCCTCAGTGAGGGCCGTGTTCCAAACTCCCTCAGCCCCGCACCCTCTCCGCAGGTTACCATGGACTACAGATGCTGCATTCTGAGTGCAGGGCATTCCGAGAATGCCAAGGGCAGACATGATGACCTTAAATGATTTCCTTTTGTGTCAGTTTTGGTAAACTTTAGGAGCTAGGAGATGGTCCACTTTACAGAAATGTTCAAATTTACTGGCATTTCATATATTCTCTTCTATAACATTGTCCTGATTTTTCTGTATATTCTTTACTTATGTTTTGGTTTTCCTTAATCAAAGTGTGTCTTTTAAATCTTGTCAAAGAATATTCTTAGACTTACTACATCACCTGAATTTTATACATTTTCTATTGTATTAAGTTCTCCTCATATCTTTATTTATCTTTTTTCTATGTTCTCATGTTTATTGTTTTGATCTTCTGATGTCAATTAAAACACTTGGTTATTCATTTTAATAAATGTTTTTCTTATAAAGATTTCAACTTTTCAAGATTTCAGCTTACTTGTAAGTTTCTAAGGGTCAGGTCCTCTACATTGTTGCTGGCCTAAGGCTTAGTTCACCATATAGCAATGTATATATTGACCTATTTTCCCCTCGACTTTCTGTGATTCCCTACATCTCACCTTTCTTTGCAGACAAGCCATTTGAAATACCCTTAACTTCTTTCACAGCCAATAAGTCTTTGAAATAATGTGTATTTTTTAGAGAAATCTTCTTATATAATTAGGCAGAAAATCTGACCTGCCATAGTTTTCAAAACAGCATAATTTCACTCTTCTCAATGATGAATCTGTTGTATTACACAACCTTTGAGCATTTAGCTTTATCAATGACATGTACTTTAAAAATGTTTTAGAGATCCTACCAGTCTTTGAAAACATCCTTGTTCCTTGTTTCAGTTCCAGTTTTATGTATATTTTCTGCCTTGCACCTGATTATTCCAACGTCTGATCGATGGCCTAGGGAATCTAATTCTGGTATTGATTGTTTTTGCTGATTGTTTCCCCCTGTAGCTGATTTATTCATTATTGTGTAAATTTAGATCATGAGCTCATGTTTAGCTCAACAGCTGACCATGTAAGAGGCTTAGATATGAACACTTGTAAGCTTCCTCAGAAAGTCCGCAAAGATTTATTTGTGTCCCTCCAATGAGTAGCCCGCGAGGACCCCGTTTTCTACAAGTGTTTGTCCACTACTCCCTCTAGAGGCTGGGACTCAGACAGGACTGCTTTGCTGCCCCCGAACTGGGATAGTGGCTTTGGGCGGTGTGTCGCCTGGGCAGGAAGCTCACCACGTGTCTCCCACGACCCATCTGCCTGCGAACTTCGGTCACCTGGCAGGAAGCTATGATGCCCAGACCTATGGTTAGCTTTGCAGCGAGGTGTACTGCGCGGACCGGGTCCACACGCACTTCAAGTAAGAGGGCGGCCTGAGTGGAAAGGTTAAAGTTTGGGCAGCTGTGCAGACAAAGAAGGCGTCCTTTATCCTGGGCCTAAATGCTTGTGACACCCCTCTGGGCCTGCCGGGCTCTGAGGGCCCTGCCCTGGGCCCACTCTTCCCCTTCCCTTTGTTCAGTTACAGCAGATTTGGCCACACCCACTCCCTCAGTGAGGGCCGTGTTCCAAACTCCCTCAGCCCCGCACCCTCTCCGCAGGTTACCATGGACTACAGATGCTGCATTCTGAGTGCAGGGCATTCCGAGAATGCCAAGGGCAGACATGATGACCTTAAATGATTTCCTTTTGTGTCAGTTTTGGTAAACTTTAGGAGCTAGGAGATGGTCCACTTTACAGAAATGTTCAAATTTACTGGCATTTCATATATTCTCTTCTATAACATTGTCCTGATTTTTCTGTATATTCTTTACTTATGTTTTGGTTTTCCTTAATCAAAGTGTGTCTTTTAAATGTTGTCAAAGAATATTCTTAGACTTACTACATCACCTGAATTTTATACATTTTCTATTGTATTAAGTTCTCCTCATATCTTTATTTATCTTTTTTCTATGTTCTCAGGTTTATTGTTTTGATGTTCTGATGTCAATTAAAACACTTGGTTATTCATTTTAATAAATGTTTTTCTTATAGAGATTTCAACTTTTCAAGATTTCAGCTTACTTGTAAGTTTCTAAGGGTCAGGTCCTCTACATTGTTGCTGGCCTAAGGCTTAGTTCACCATATAGCAATGTATATATTGACCTATTTTCCCCTCGACTTTCTGTGATTCCCTACATCTCACCTTTCTTTGCAGACAAGCCATTTGAAATACCCTTAACTTCTTTCACAGCCAATAAGTCTTTGAAATAATGTGTATTTTTTAGAGAAATCTTCTTATATAATTAGGCAGAAAATCTGACCTGCCATCGTTTTCAAAACAGCATAATTTCACTCTTCTCAATGATGAATCTGTTGTATGACACAACCTTTGAGTATTTAGCTTTATCAATGACATGTACTTAAAAAATGTTTTAGAGATCCTACCAGTCTTTGAAAACATCCTTGTTCCTTGTTTCAGTTCCAGTTTTGTGTATACATTCTGCCTTGCACCTGATTATTCCAACATCTGATGGATGACCTAGGGAATCTAATTCTGGTATTGATTGTTTTTGCTGCTTGTCTCCCCTTGTAGCTGATTTCTTCATTAATGTGTAAATTTAGATCATGAGCTCATGTTTAGCTAAACAGCTGACCTTGTAAGAGGCTTAGGTGTGAACGCTCGTAAGCTTCAGCAGAAAGTCCACAAAGATTTTTTTGTGTCCCTCCAATGAGTTACCCGCGCGGACCCCGTTTTCTACAAGTGTTGGTCCACTACTCCCTCTAGAGGCTGGGACTCAGACAGGACTGCTTTGCTTCCCCCGATCTGGGGTAGTGGCTTTGGGCGGCCTGTGGCCTGGGCAGGAGGCTCCCCGCGTGTGTCCCACGACCGATCTGCCTGCGAACTTCGGTCACCTGGTAGGAAGCTATGATGCCCAGACCTATGGTTAACTTTGCAGCGCGGTGTACTGCGCGGACTGGTTCCACACGCACTTCAAGTAAGAGGGCGGCCTGAGTGGAAAGGTGAGAGTTTGGGCAGCTGTGCAGACAAAGAAGGCGCACTTTGGCCTGGGCCTAAATGCTTGTGACACACGACTGGGTCTGCCGGGCTCTGAGGGCCCTGCCGTTTGCCCTCTTCTCCCCTGCCCTTTGTTCAGTCACAGCAGAGATGGCCACACCCACTCCCACAGTGAGGGCAGTGTTCCCACCTCCTTCAGCCCCGCCCCCTCTCCGCGGGTTACCATGGACTACAGATGCTGCATTCTGAGGCCAGGGCGTTCCGAGAATTCCAAGGGCAGACAGGATGACCTTAAATGATTTCCTCTTGTGTCAATTTTGGTAAACTTTAGGAGCTAGGAAATGGTCCACTTTACAGAAATGTTCAAATTTACTGGCATTTCATATATTCTCTGCTATAACATTGTCCTGATTCTTTCTGTATATTCTTTACTTATGTTTTGGTTTTCCTTAATCAAAGTGTGTCTTTTAAATCTTTTCAAAGAATATTCTTTGGACTTACTACCTCACCTGAATTTTATACGTTTTCTGTGGTATTAAGTTCTGCTCATATCTTTATTTATCTTTTTTCTATGTTCTCAGGGTTTATTGTTTTCATCTTCTGATGTCATTTAAAACACTTGGTTATTCATTTTAATAAATATTCTTACTTATAAAGATTTCAACTTTTCAAGATTTCAGCTTACTTGTAAGTTTCTAAGGGTCAGGTCCTCTATATTGTGGCTGGCCTAAGGCTTAGTTCACAATATAGCAAAGTATATACTGACCTATTTTCCCCTCGACTTTCTGTGATTCCCTACATCTCACCTTTCTTTGCAGACAAGCCATTTGAAATACGCTTAACTTATTTCACAGCCAATAAGTCTTTGAAATAATGTGTATTTTTTAGAGAAATCTTCTTATATATTTAGGCAGAAAATCTGACCTGCCATAGTTTTCAAAACAGCATAATTTCACTCTTCTCAATGATGAATCTGTTGTATGACACAACCTTTGAGCATTTAGCTTTATCAATGACATGTACTTTAAAAATGTTTTAGAGATCCTACCAGTCTTTGAAAACATCCTTGTTCCTTGTTTCAGTTCCAGTTTTATGTATATTTTCTGCCTTGCACCTGATTATTCCAACGTCTGATCGATGGCCTAGGGAATCTAATTCTGGTATTGATTGTTTTTGCTGATTGTTTCCCCCTGTAGCTGATTTATTCATTATTGTGTAAATTTAGATCATGAGCTCATGTTTAGCTCAACAGCTGACCATGTAAGAGGCTTAGATGTGAACACTTGTAAGCTTCCTCAGAAAGTCCGCAAAGATTTATTTGTGTCCCTCCAATGAGTTGCCCGCGAGGACCCCGTTTTCTACAAGTGTTTGTCCACTACTCCCTCTAGAGGCTGGGACTCAGACAGGACTGCTTTGCTGCCCCCGATCTGGGATAGTGGCTTAAGGCGGCCTGTGGCCTGGGCAGGAAGCTCCCCACGTGTGTCCCACGACCCATCTGCCTGCGAACTTCGGTCACCTGGCAGGAAGCTATGATGCCCAGACCTATGGTTAGCTTTGCAGCGAGGTGTACTGCGCGGACCGGGTCCACACGCACTTCAAGTAAGAGGGCGGCCTGAGTGGAAAGGTTAAAGTTTGGGCAGCTGTGCAGACAAAGAAGGCGTCCTTTGTCCTGGGCCTAAATGCTTGTGACACCCCACTGGGCCTGCCGGGCTCTGAGGTCCCTGCCCTGGGCCCACTCTTCCCCTTCCCTTTGTTCAGTTACAGCAGATTTGGCCACACCCACTCCCTCAGTGAGGGCCGTGTTCCAAACTCCCTCAGCCCCGCAACCTCTCCGCAGGTTACCATTGACTACAGATGCTGCATTCTGAGTGCAGGGCATTCCGAGAATGCCAAGGGCAGACATGATGACCTTAAATGATTTCCTCTTGTGTCAGTTTTGGTAAACTTTAGGAGCTAGGAGATGGTCCACTTTACAGAAATGTTCAAATTTACTGGCATTTCATATATTCTCTTCTATAACATTGTCCTGATTTTTCTGTATATTCTTTACTTATGTTT
The DNA here is from genome assembly GCF_964165515.1 of Mesoplodon bidens. Taxonomy (NCBI): domain Eukaryota; kingdom Metazoa; phylum Chordata; class Mammalia; order Artiodactyla; family Ziphiidae; genus Mesoplodon; species Mesoplodon bidens. The sequence goes on along the minus strand of NW_027671678.1, from coordinate 47,849 downwards.
TGGTTTTCCTTAATCAAAGTGTGTCTTTTAAATCTTGTCAAAGAATATTCTTAGACTTACTACATCACCTGAATTTTATACATTTTCTATTGTATTAAGTTCTCCTCATATCTTTATTTATCTTTTTTCTATGTTCTCAGGTTTATTGTTTTGATCTTCTGATGTCAATTAAAACACTTGGTTATTCATTTTAATAAATGTTTTTCTTATAAAGATTTCAACTTTTCAAGATTTCAGCTTACTTGTAAGTTTCTAAGGGTCAGGTCCTCTACATTGTTGCTGGCCTAAGGCTTAGTTCACCGTATAGCAATGTATATATTGACCTATTTTCCCCTCGACTTTCTGTGATTCCCTACATCTCACCTTTCTTTGCAGACAAGCCATTTGAAATACCCTTAACTTCTTTCACAGCCAATAAGTCTTTGAAATAATGTGTATTTTTTAGAGAAATCTTCTTATATAATTAGGCAGAAAATCTGACCTGCCATAGTTTTCAAAACAGCATAATTTCACTCTTCTCAATGATGAATCTGTTGTATTACACAACCTTTGAGCATTTAGCTTTATCAATGACATGTACTTTAAAAATGTTTTAGAGATCCTACCAGTCTTTGAAAACATCCTTGTTCCTTGTTTCAGTTCCAGTTTTATGTATATTTTCTGCCTTGCACCTGATTATTCCAACGTCTGATCGATGGCCTAGGGAATCTAATTCTGGTATTGATTGTTTTTGCTGATTGTTTCCCCCTGTAGCTGATTTATTCATTATTGTGTAAATTTAGATCATGAGCTCATGTTTAGCTCAACAGCTGACCATGTAAGAGGCTTAGATATGAACACTTGTAAGCTTCCTCAGAAAGTCCGCAAAGATTTATTTGTGTCCCTCCAATGAGTAGCCCGCGAGGACCCCGTTTTCTACAAGTGTTTGTCCACTACTCCCTCTAGAGGCTGGGACTCAGACAGGACTGCTTTGCTGCCCCCGATCTGGGATAGTGGCTTTGGGTGGTGTGTCGCCTGGGCAGGAAGCTCCCCACGTGTCTCCCACGACCCATCTGCCTGCGAACTTCGGTCACCTGGCAGGAAGCTATGATGCCCAGACCTATGGTTAGCTTTGCAGCGAGGTGTACTGCGCGGACCGGGTCCACACGCACTTCAAGTAAGAGGGCGGCCTGAGTGGAAAGGTTAAAGTTTGGGCAGCTGTGCAGACAAAGAAGGCGTCCTTTATCCTGGGCCTAAATGCTTGTGACACCCCTCTGGGCCTGCCGGGCTCTGAGGGCCCTGCCCTGGGCCCACTCTTCCCCTTCCCTTTGTTCAGTTACAGCAGATTTGGCCACACCCACTCCCTCAGTGAGGGCCGTGTTCCAAACTCCCTCAGCCCCGCACCCTCTCCGCAGGTTACCATGGACTACAGATGCTGCATTCTGAGTGCAGGGCATTCCGAGAATGCCAAGGGCAGACATGATGACCTTAAATGATTTCCTTTTGTGTCAGTTTTGGTAAACTTTAGGAGCTAGGAGATGGTCCACTTTACAGAAATGTTCAAATTTACTGGCATTTCATATATTCTCTTCTATAACATTGTCCTGATTTTTCTGTATATTCTTTACTTATGTTTTGGTTTTCCTTAATCAAAGTGTGTCTTTTAAATCTTGTCAAAGAATATTCTTAGACTTACTACATCACCTGAATTTTATACATTTTCTATTGTATTAAGTTCTCCTCATATCTTTATTTATCTTTTTTCTATGTTCTCAGGTTTATTGTTTTGATGTTCTGATGTCAATTAAAACACTTGGTTATTCATTTTAATAAATGTTTTTCTTATAGAGATTTCAACTTTTCAAGATTTCAGCTTACTTGTAAGTTTCTAAGGGTCAGGTCCTCTACATTGTTGCTGGCCTAAGGCTTAGTTCACCATATAGCAATGTATATATTGACCTATTTTCCCCTCGACTTTCTGTGATTCCCTACATCTCACCTTTCTTTGCAGACAAGCCATTTGAAATACCCTTAACTTCTTTCACAGCCAATAAGTCTTTGAAGTAATGTGTATTTTTTAGAGAAATCTTCTTATATAATTAGGCAGAAAATCTGACCTGCCATCGTTTTCAAAACAGCATAATTTCACTCTTCTCAATGATGAATCTGTTGTATGACACAACCTTTGAGTATTTAGCTTTATCAATGACATGTACTTAAAAAATGTTTTAGAGATCCTACCAGTCTTTGAAAACATCCTTGTTCCTTGTTTCAGTTCCAGTTTTGTGTATACATTCTGCCTTGCACCTGATTATTCCAACATCTGATGGATGACCTAGGGAATCTAATTCTGGTATTGATTGTTTTTGCTGCTTGTCTCCCCTTGTAGCTGATTTCTTCATTAATGTGTAAATTTAGATCATGAGCTCATGTTTAGCTAAACAGCTGACCTTGTAAGAGGCTTAGGTGTGAACGCTCGTAAGCTTCAGCAGAAAGTCCACAAAGATTTTTTTGTGTCCCTCCAATGAGTTACCCGCGCGGACCCCGTTTTCTACAAGTGTTGGTCCACTACTCCCTCTAGAGGCTGGGACTCAGACAGGACTGCTTTGCTTCCCCCGATCTGGGGTAGTGGCTTTGGGCGGCCTGTGGCCTGGGCAGGAGGCTCCCCGCGTGTGTCCCACGACCGATCTGCCTGCGAACTTCGGTCACCTGGTAGGAAGCTATGATGCCCAGACCTATGGTTAACTTTGCAGCGCGGTGTACTGCGCGGACCGGTTCCACACGCACTTCAAGTAAGAGGGCGGCCTGAGTGGAAAGGTGAGAGTTTGGGCAGCTGTGCAGACAAAGAAGGCGCACTTTGGCCTGGGCCTAAATGCTTGTGACACACGACTGGGTCTGCCGGGCTCTGAGGGCCCTGCCGTTTGCCCTCTTCTCCCCTGCCCTTTGTTCAGTCACAGCAGAGATGGCCACACCCACTCCCACAGTGAGGGCAGTGTTCCCACCTCCTTCAGCCCCGCCCCCTCTCCGCGGGTTACCATGGACTACAGATGCTGCATTCTGAGGCCAGGGCGTTCCGAGAATTCCAAGGGCAGACAGGATGACCTTAAATGATTTCCTCTTGTGTCAATTTTGGTAAACTTTAGGAGCTAGGAAATGGTCCACTTTACAGAAATGTTCAAATTTACTGGCATTTCATATATTCTCTGCTATAACATTGTCCTGATTCTTTCTGTATATTCTTTACTTATGTTTTGGTTTTCCTTAATCAAAGTGTGTCTTTTAAATCTTTTCAAAGAATATTCTTTGGACTTACTACCTCACCTGAATTTTATACGTTTTCTGTGGTATTAAGTTCTGCTCATATCTTTATTTATCTTTTTTCTATGTTCTCAGGGTTTATTGTTTTCATCTTCTGATGTCATTTAAAACACTTGGTTATTCATTTTAATAAATATTCTTACTTATAAAGATTTCAACTTTTCAAGATTTCAGCTTACTTGTAAGTTTCTAAGGGTCAGGTCCTCTATATTGTGGCTGGCCTAAGGCTTAGTTCACAATATAGCAAAGTATATACTGACCTATTTTCCCCTCGACTTTCTGTGATTCCCTACATCTCACCTTTCTTTGCAGACAAGCCATTTGAAATACGCTTAACTTATTTCACAGCCAATAAGTCTTTGAAATAATGTGTATTTTTTAGAGAAATCTTCTTATATATTTAGGCAGAAAATCTGACCTGCCATAGTTTTCAAAACAGCATAATTTCACTCTTCTCAATGATGAATCTGTTGTATGACACAACCTTTGAGCATTTAGCTTTATCAATGACATGTACTTTAAAAATGTTTTAGAGATCCTACCAGTCTTTGAAAACATCCTTGTTCCTTGTTTCAGTTCCAGTTTTATGTATATTTTCTGCCTTGCACCTGATTATTCCAACGTCTGATCGATGGCCTAGGGAATCTAATTCTGGTATTGATTGTTTTTGCTGATTGTTTCCCCCTGTAGCTGATTTATTCATTATTGTGTAAATTTAGATCATGAGCTCATGTTTAGCTCAACAGCTGACCATGTAAGAGGCTTAGATGTGAACACTTGTAAGCTTCCTCAGAAAGTCCGCAAAGATTTATTTGTGTCCCTCCAATGAGTTGCCCGCGAGGACCCCGTTTTCTACAAGTGTTTGTCCACTACTCCCTCTAGAGGCTGGGACTCAGACAGGACTGCTTTGCTGCCCCCGATCTGGGATAGTGGCTTAAGGCGGCCTGTGGCCTGGGCAGGAAGCTCCCCACGTGTGTCCCACGACCCATCTGCCTGCGAACTTCGGTCACCTGGCAGGAAGCTATGATGCCCAGACCTATGGTTAGCTTTGCAGCGAGGTGTACTGCGCGGACCGGGTCCACACGCACTTCAAGTAAGAGGGCGGCCTGAGTGGAAAGGTTAAAGTTTGGGCAGCTGTGCAGACAAAGAAGGCGTCCTTTGTCCTGGGCCTAAATGCTTGTGACACCCCACTGGGCCTGCCGGGCTCTGAGGTCCCTGCCCTGGGCCCACTGTTCCCCTTCCCTTTGTTCAGTTACAGCAGATTTGGCCACACCCACTCCCTCAGTGAGGGCCGTGTTCCAAACTCCCTCAGCCCCGCAACCTCTCCGCAGGTTACCATTGACTACAGATGCTGCATTCTGAGTGCAGGGCATTCCGAGAATGCCAAGGGCAGACATGATGACCTTAAATGATTTCCTCTTGTGTCAGTTTTGGTAAACTTTAGGAGCTAGGAGATGGTCCACTTTACAGAAATGTTCAAATTTACTGGCATTTCATATATTCTCTTCTATAACATTGTCCTGATTTTTCTGTATATTCTTTACTTATGTTTTGGTTTTCCTTAATCAAAGTGTGTCTTTTAAATCTTGTCAAAGAATATTCTTAGACTTACTACATCACCTGAATTTTATACATTTTCTATTGTATTAAGTTCTCCTCATATCTTTATTTATCTTTTTTCTATGTTCTCATGTTTATTGTTTTGATCTTCTGATGTCAATTAAAACACTTGGTTATTCATTTTAATAAATGTTTTTCTTATAAAGATTTCAACTTTTCAAGATTTCAGCTTACTTGTAAGTTTCTAAGGGTCAGGTCCTCTACATTGTTGCTGGCCTAAGGCTTAGTTCACCATATAGCAATGTATATATTGACCTATTTTCCCCTCGACTTTCTGTGATTCCCTACATCTCACCTTTCTTTGCAGACAAGCCATTTGAAATACCCTTAACTTCTTTCACAGCCAATAAGTCTTTGAAATAATGTGTATTTTTTAGAGAAATCTTCTTATATAATTAGGCAGAAAATCTGACCTGCCATAGTTTTCAAAACAGCATAATTTCACTCTTCTCAATGATGAATCTGTTGTATTACACAACCTTTGAGCATTTAGCTTTATCAATGACATGTACTTTAAAAATGTTTTAGAGATCCTACCAGTCTTTGAAAACATCCTTGTTCCTTGTTTCAGTTCCAGTTTTATGTATATTTTCTGCCTTGCACCTGATTATTCCAACGTCTGATCGATGGCCTAGGGAATCTAATTCTGGTATTGATTGTTTTTGCTGATTGTTTCCCCCTGTAGCTGATTTATTCATTATTGTGTAAATTTAGATCATGAGCTCATGTTTAGCTCAACAGCTGACCATGTAAGAGGCTTAGATATGAACACTTGTAAGCTTCCTCAGAAAGTCCGCAAAGATTTATTTGTGTCCCTCCAATGAGTAGCCCGCGAGGACCCCGTTTTCTACAAGTGTTTGTCCACTACTCCCTCTAGAGGCTGGGACTCAGACAGGACTGCTTTGCTGCCCCCGAACTGGGATAGTGGCTTTGGGCGGTGTGTCGCCTGGGCAGGAAGCTCACCACGTGTCTCCCACGACCCATCTGCCTGCGAACTTCGGTCACCTGGCAGGAAGCTATGATGCCCAGACCTATGGTTAGCTTTGCAGCGAGGTGTACTGCGCGGACCGGGTCCACACGCACTTCAAGTAAGAGGGCGGCCTGAGTGGAAAGGTTAAAGTTTGGGCAGCTGTGCAGACAAAGAAGGCGTCCTTTATCCTGGGCCTAAATGCTTGTGACACCCCTCTGGGCCTGCCGGGCTCTGAGGGCCCTGCCCTGGGCCCACTCTTCCCCTTCCCTTTGTTCAGTTACAGCAGATTTGGCCACACCCACTCCCTCAGTGAGGGCCGTGTTCCAAACTCCCTCAGCCCCGCACCCTCTCCGCAGGTTACCATGGACTACAGATGCTGCATTCTGAGTGCAGGGCATTCCGAGAATGCCAAGGGCAGACATGATGACCTTAAATGATTTCCTTTTGTGTCAGTTTTGGTAAACTTTAGGAGCTAGGAGATGGTCCACTTTACAGAAATGTTCAAATTTACTGGCATTTCATATATTCTCTTCTATAACATTGTCCTGATTTTTCTGTATATTCTTTACTTATGTTTTGGTTTTCCTTAATCAAAGTGTGTCTTTTAAATCTTGTCAAAGAATATTCTTAGACTTACTACATCACCTGAATTTTATACATTTTCTATTGTATTAAGTTCTCCTCATATCTTTATTTATCTTTTTTCTATGTTCTCAGGTTTATTGTTTTGATGTTCTGATGTCAATTAAAACACTTGGTTATTCATTTTAATAAATGTTTTTCTTATAGAGATTTCAACTTTTCAAGATTTCAGCTTACTTGTAAGTTTCTAAGGGTCAGGTCCTCTACATTGTTGCTGGCCTAAGGCTTAGTTCACCATATAGCAATGTATATATTGACCTATTTTCCCCTCGACTTTCTGTGATTCCCTACATCTCACCTTTCTTTGCAGACAAGCCATTTGAAATACCCTTAACTTCTTTCACAGCCAATAAGTCTTTGAAATAATGTGTATTTTTTAGAGAAATCTTCTTATATAATTAGGCAGAAAATCTGACCTGCCATCGTTTTCAAAACAGCATAATTTCACTCTTCTCAATGATGAATCTGTTGTATGACACAACCTTTGAGTATTTAGCTTTATCAATGACATGTACTTAAAAAATGTTTTAGAGATCCTACCAGTCTTTGAAAACATCCTTGTTCCTTGTTTCAGTTCCAGTTTTGTGTATACATTCTGCCTTGCACCTGATTATTCCAACATCTGATGGATGACCTAGGGAATCTAATTCTGGTATTGATTGTTTTTGCTGCTTGTCTCCCCTTGTAGCTGATTTCTTCATTAATGTGTAAATTTAGATCATGAGCTCATGTTTAGCTAAACAGCTGACCTTGTAAGAGGCTTAGGTGTGAACGCTCGTAAGCTTCAGCAGAAAGTCCACAAAGATTTTTTTGTGTCCCTCCAATGAGTTACCCGCGCGGACCCCGTTTTCTACAAGTGTTGGTCCACTACTCCCTCTAGAGGCTGGGACTCAGACAGGACTGCTTTGCTTCCCCCGATCTGGGGTAGTGGCTTTGGGCGGCCTGTGGCCTGGGCAGGAGGCTCCCCGCGTGTGTCCCACGACCGATCTGCCTGCGAACTTCGGTCACCTGGTAGGAAGCTATGATGCCCAGACCTATGGTTAACTTTGCAGCGCGGTGTACTGCGCGGACCGGTTCCACACGCACTTCAAGTAAGAGGGCGGCCTGAGTGGAAAGGTGAGAGTTTGGGCAGCTGTGCAGACAAAGAAGGCGCACTTTGGCCTGGGCCTAAATGCTTGTGACACACGACTGGGTCTGCCGGGCTCTGAGGGCCCTGCCGTTTGCCCTCTTCTCCCCTGCCCTTTGTTCAGTCACAGCAGAGATGGCCACACCCACTCCCACAGTGAGGGCAGTGTTCCCACCTCCTTCAGCCCCGCCCCCTCTCCGCGGGTTACCATGGACTACAGATGCTGCATTCTGAGGCCAGGGCGTTCCGAGAATTCCAAGGGCAGACAGGATGACCTTAAATGATTTCCTCTTGTGTCAATTTTGGTAAACTTTAGGAGCTAGGAAATGGTCCACTTTACAGAAATGTTCAAATTTACTGGCATTTCATATATTCTCTGCTATAACATTGTCCTGATTCTTTCTGTATATTCTTTACTTATGTTTTGGTTTTCCTTAATCAAAGTGTGTCTTTTAAATCTTTTCAAAGAATATTCTTTGGACTTACTACCTCACCTGAATTTTATACGTTTTCTGTGGTATTAAGTTCTGCTCATATCTTTATTTATCTTTTTTCTATGTTCTCAGGGTTTATTGTTTTCATCTTCTGATGTCATTTAAAACACTTGGTTATTCATTTTAATAAATATTCTTACTTATAAAGATTTCAACTTTTCAAGATTTCAGCTTACTTGTAAGTTTCTAAGGGTCAGGTCCTCTATATTGTGGCTGGCCTAAGGCTTAGTTCACAATATAGCAAAGTATATACTGACCTATTTTCCCCTCGACTTTCTGTGATTTCCTACATCTCACCTTTCTTTGCAGACAAGCCATTTGAAATACGCTTAACTTATTTCACAGCCAATAAGTCTTTGAAATAATGTGTATTTTTTAGAGAAATCTTCTTATATATTTAGGCAGAAAATCTGACCTGCCATAGTTTTCAAAACAGCATAATTTCACTCTTCTCAATGATGAATCTGTTGTATGACACAACCTTTGAGCATTTAGCTTTATCAATGACATGTACTTTAAAAATGTTTTAGAGATCCTACCAGTCTTTGAAAACATCCTTGTTCCTTGTTTCAGTTCCAGTTTTATGTATATTTTCTGCCTTGCACCTGATTATTCCAACGTCTGATCGATGGCCTAGGGAATCTAATTCTGGTATTGATTGTTTTTGCTGATTGTTTCCCCCTGTAGCTGATTTATTCATTATTGTGTAAATTTAGATCATGAGCTCATGTTTAGCTCAACAGCTGACCATGTAAGAGGCTTAGATGTGAACACTTGTAAGCTTCCTCAGAAAGTCCGCAAAGATTTATTTGTGTCCCTCCAATGAGTTGCCCGCGAGGACCCCGTTTTCTACAAGTGTTTGTCCACTACTCCCTCTAGAGGCTGGGACTCAGACAGGACTGCTTTGCTGCCCCCGATCTGGGATAGTGGCTTAAGGCGGCCTGTGGCCTGGGCAGGAAGCTCCCCACGTGTGTCCCACGACCCATCTGCCTGCGAACTTCGGTCACCTGGCAGGAAGCTATGATGCCCAGACCTATGGTTAGCTTTGCAGCGAGGTGTACTGCGCGGACCGGGTCCACACGCACTTCAAGTAAGAGGGCGGCCTGAGTGGAAAGGTTAAAGTTTGGGCAGCTGTGCAGACAAAGAAGGCGTCCTTTGTCCTGGGCCTAAATGCTTGTGACACCCCACTGGGCCTGCCGGGCTCTGAGGTCCCTGCCCTGGGCCCACTGTTCCCCTTCCCTTTGTTCAGTTACAGCAGATTTGGCCACACCCACTCCCTCAGTGAGGGCCGTGTTCCAAACTCCCTCAGCCCCGCAACCTCTCCGCAGGTTACCATTGACTACAGATGCTGCATTCTGAGTGCAGGGCATTCCGAGAATGCCAAGGGCAGACATGATGACCTTAAATGATTTCCTCTTGTGTCAGTTTTGGTAAACTTTAGGAGCTAGGAGATGGTCCACTTTACAGAAATGTTCAAATTTACTGGCATTTCATATATTCTCTTCTATAACATTGTCCTGATTTTTCTGTATATTCTTTACTTATGTTTTGGTTTTCCTTAATCAAAGTGTGTCTTTTAAATCTTGTCAAAGAATATTCTTAGACTTACTACATCACCTGAATTTTATACATTTTCTATTGTATTAAGTTCTCCTCATATCTTTATTTATCTTTTTTCTATGTTCTCATGTTTATTGTTTTGATCTTCTGATGTCAATTAAAACACTTGGTTATTCATTTTAATAAATGTTTTTCTTATAAAGATTTCAACTTTTCAAGATTTCAGCTTACTTGTAAGTTTCTAAGGGTCAGGTCCTCTACATTGTTGCTGGCCTAAGGCTTAGTTCACCATATAGCAATGTATATATTGACCTATTTTCCCCTCGACTTTCTGTGATTCCCTACATCTCACCTTTCTTTGCAGACAAGCCATTTGAAATACCCTTAACTTCTTTCACAGCCAATAAGTCTTTGAAATAATGTGTATTTTTTAGAGAAATCTTCTTATATAATTAGGCAGAAAATCTGACCTGCCATAGTTTTCAAAACAGCATAATTTCACTCTTCTCAATGATGAATCTGTTGTATTACACAACCTTTGAGCATTTAGCTTTATCAATGACATGTACTTTAAAAATGTTTTAGAGATCCTACCAGTCTTTGAAAACATCCTTGTTCCTTGTTTCAGTTCCAGTTTTATGTATATTTTCTGCCTTGCACCTGATTATTCCAACGTCTGATCGATGGCCTAGGGAATCTAATTCTGGTATTGATTGTTTTTGCTGATTGTTTCCCCCTGTAGCTGATTTATTCATTATTGTGTAAATTTAGATCATGAGCTCATGTTTAGCTCAACAGCTGACCATGTAAGAGGCTTAGATATGAACACTTGTAAGCTTCCTCAGAAAGTCCGCAAAGATTTATTTGTGTCCCTCCAATGAGTAGCCCGCGAGGACCCCGTTTTCTACAAGTGTTTGTCCACTACTCCCTCTAGAGGCTGGGACTCAGACAGGACTGCTTTGCTGCCCCCGATCTGGGATAGTGGCTTTGGGCGGTGTGTCGCCTGGGCAGGAAGCTCCCCACGTGTCTCCCACGACCCATCTGCCTGCGAACTTCGGTCACCTGGCAGGAAGCTATGATGCCCAGACCTATGGTTAGCTTTGCAGCGAGGTGTACTGCGCGGACCGGGTCCACACGCACTTCAAGTAAGAGGGCGGCCTGAGTGGAAAGGTTAAAGTTTGGGCAGCTGTGCAGACAAAGAAGGCGTCCTTTATCCTGGGCCTAAATGCTTGTGACACCCCTCTGGGCCTGCCGGGCTCTGAGGGCCCTGCCCTGGGCCCACTCTTCCCCTTCCCTTTGTTCAGTTACAGCAGATTTGGCCACACCCACTCCCTCAGTGAGGGCCGTGTTCCAAACTCCCTCAGCCCCGCACCCTCTCCGCAGGTTACCATGGACTACAGATGCTGCATTCTGAGTGCAGGGCATTCCGAGAATGCCAAGGGCAGACATGATGACCTTAAATGATTTCCTTTTGTGTCAGTTTTGGTAAACTTTAGGAGCTAGGAGATGGTCCACTTTACAGAAATGTTCAAATTTACTGGCATTTCATATATTCTCTTCTATAACATTGTCCTGATTTTTCTGTATATTCTTTACTTATGTTTTGGTTTTCCTTAATCAAAGTGTGTCTTTTAAATCTTGTCAAAGAATATTCTTAGACTTACTACATCACCTGAATTTTATACATTTTCTATTGTATTAAGTTCTCCTCATATCTTTATTTATCTTTTTTCTATGTTCTCAGGTTTATTGTTTTGATCTTCTGATGTCAATTAAAACACTTGGTTATTCATTTTAATAAATGTTTTTCTTATAGAGATTTCAACTTTTCAAGATTTCAGCTTACTTGTAAGTTTCTAAGGGTCAGGTCCTCTACATTGTTGCTGGCCTAAGGCTTAGTTCACCATATAGCAATGTATATATTGACCTATTTTCCCCTCGACTTTCTGTGATTCCCTACATCTCACCTTTCTTTGCAGACAAGCCATTTGAAATACCCTTAACTTCTTTCACAGCCAATAAGTCTTTGAAATAATGTGTATTTTTTAGAGAAATCTTCTTATATAATTAGGCAGAAAATCTGACCTGCCATCGTTTTCAAAACAGCATAATTTCACTCTTCTCAATGATGAATCTGTTGTATGACACAACCTTTGAGTATTTAGCTTTATCAATGACATGTACTTAAAAAATGTTTTAGAGATCCTACCAGTCTTTGAAAACATCCTTGTTCCTTGTTTCAGTTCCAGTTTTGTGTATACATTCTGCCTTGCACCTGATTATTCCAACATCTGATGGATGACCTAGGGAATCTAATTCTGGTATTGATTGTTTTTGCTGCTTGTCTCCCCTTGTAGCTGATTTCTTCATTAATGTGTAAATTTAGATCATGAGCTCATGTTTAGCTAAACAGCTGACCTTGTAACAGGCTTAGGTGTGAACGCTCGTAAGCTTCAGCAGAAAGTCCACAAAGATTTTTTTGTGTCCCTCCAATGAGTTACCCGCGCGGACCCCGTTTTCTACAAGTGTTGGTCCACTACTCCCTCTAGAGGCTGGGACTCAGACAGGACTGCTTTGCTTCCCCCGATCTGGGGTAGTGGCTTTGGGCGGCCTGTGGCCTGGGCAGGAGGCTCCCCGCGTGTGTCCCACGACCGATCTGCCTGCGAACTTCGGTCACCTGGTAGGAAGCTATGATGCCCAGACCTATGGTTAACTTTGCAGCGCGGTGTACTGCGCGGACCGGTTCCACACGCACTTCAAGTAAGAGGGCGGCCTGAGTGGAAAGGTGAGAGTTTGGGCAGCTGTGCAGACAAAGAAGGCGCACTTTGGCCTGGGCCTAAATGCTTGTGACACACGACTGGGTCTGCCGGGCTCTGAGGGCCCTGCCGTTTGCCCTCTTCTCCCCTGCCCTTTGTTCAGTCACAGCAGAGATGGCCACACCCACTCCCACAGTGAGGGCAGTGTTCCCACCTCCTTCAGCCCCGCCCCCTCTCCGCGGGTTACCATGGACTACAGATGCTGCATTCTGAGGCCAGGGCGTTCCGAGAATTCCAAGGGCAGACAGGATGACCTTAAATGATTTCCTCTTGTGTCAATTTTGGTAAACTTTAGGAGCTAGGAAATGGTCCACTTTACAGAAATGTTCAAATTTACTGGCATTTCATATATTCTCTGCTATAACATTGTCCTGATTCTTTCTGTATATTCTTTACTTATGTTTTGGTTTTCCTTAATCAAAGTGTGTCTTTTAAATCTTTTCAAAGAATATTCTTTGGACTTACTACCTCACCTGAATTTTATACGTTTTCTGTGGTATTAAGTTCTGCTCATATCTTTATTTATCTTTTTTCTATGTTCTCAGGGTTTATTGTTTTCATCTTCTGATGTCATTTAAAACACTTGGTTATTCATTTTAATAAATATTCTTACTTATAAAGATTTCAACTTTTCAAGATTTCAGCTTACTTGTAAGTTTCTAAGGGTCAGGTCCTCTATATTGTGGCTGGCCTAAGGCTTAGTTCACAATATAGCAAAGTATATACTGACCTATTTTCCCCTCGACTTTCTGTGATTTCCTACATCTCACCTTTCTTTGCAGACAAGCCATTTGAAATACGCTTAACTTATTTCACAGCCAATAAGTCTTTGAAATAATGTGTATTTTTTAGAGAAATCTTCTTATATATTTAGGCAGAAAATCTGACCTGCCATAGTTTTCAAAACAGCATAATTTCACTCTTCTCAATGATGAATCTGTTGTATGACACAACCTTTGAGCATTTAGCTTTATCAATGACATGTACTTTAAAAATGTTTTAGAGATCCTACCAGTCTTTGAAAACATCCTTGTTCCTTGTTTCAGTTCCAGTTTTATGTATATTTTCTGCCTTGCACCTGATTATTCCAACGTCTGATCGATGGCCTAGGGAATCTAATTCTGGTATTGATTGTTTTTGCTGATTGTTTCCCCCTGTAGCTGATTTATTCATTATTGTGTAAATTTAGATCATGAGCTCATGTTTAGCTCAACAGCTGACCATGTAAGAGGCTTAGATGTGAACACTTGTAAGCTTCCTCAGAAAGTCCGCAAAGATTTATTTGTGTCCCTCCAATGAGTTGCCCGCGAGGACCCCGTTTTCTACAAGTGTTTGTCCACTACTCCCTCTAGAGGCTGGGACTCAGACAGGACTGCTTTGCTGCCCCCGATCTGGGATAGTGGCTTAAGGCGGCCTGTGGCCTGGGCAGGAAGCTCCCCACGTGTGTCCCACGACCCATCTGCCTGCGAACTACGGTCACCTGGCAGGAAGCTATGATGCCCAGACCTATGGTTAGCTTTGCAGCGAGGTGTACTGCGCGGACCGGGTCCACACGCACTTCAAGTAAGAGGGCGGCCTGAGTGGAAAGGTTAAAGTTTGGGCAGCTGTGCAGACAAAGAAGGCGTCCTTTGTCCTGGGCCTAAATGCTTGTGACACCCCACTGGGCCTGCCGGGCTCTGAGGTCCCTGCCCTGGGCCCACTGTTCCCCTTCCCTTTGTTCAGTTACAGCAGATTTGGCCACACCCACTCCCTCAGTGAGGGCCGTGTTCCAAACTCCCTCAGCCCCGCAACCTCTCCGCAGGTTACCATTGACTACAGATGCTGCATTCTGAGTGCAGGGCATTCCGAGAATGCCAAGGGCAGACATGATGACCTTAAATGATTTCCTCTTGTGTCAGTTTTGGTAAACTTTAGGAGCTAGGAGATGGTCCACTTTACAGAAATGTTCAAATTTACTGGCATTTCATATATTCTCTTCTATAACATTGTCCTGATTTTTCTGTATATTCTTTACTTATGTTTTGGTTTTCCTTAATCAAAGTGTGTCTTTTAAATCTTGTCAAAGAATATTCTTAGACTTACTACATCACCTGAATTTTATACATTTTCTATTGTATTAAGTTCTCCTCATATCTTTATTTATCTTTTTTCTATGTTCTCAGGTTTATTGTTTTGGTCTTCTGATGTCAATTAAAACACTTGGTTATTCATTTTAATAAATGTTTTTCTTATAGAGATTTCAACTTTTCAAGATTTCAGCTTACTTGTAAGTTTCTAAGGGTCAGGTCCTCTACATTGTTGCTGGCCTAAGGCTTAGTTCACCATATAGCAATGTATATATTGACCTATTTTCCCCTCGACTTTCTGTGATTCCCTACATCTCAGCTTTCTTTGCAGACAAGCCATTTGAAATACCCTTAACTTCTTTCACAGCCAATAAGTCTTTGAAATAATGTGTATTTTTTAGAGAAATCTTCTTATATAATTAGGCAGAAAATCTGACCTGCCATCGTTTTCAAAACAGCATAATTTCACTCTTCTCAATGATGAATCTGTTGTATGACACAACCTTTGAGTATTTAGCTTTATCAATGACATGTACTTAAAAAATGTTTTAGAGATCCTACCAGTCTTTGAAAACATCCTTGTTCCTTGTTTCAGTTCCAGTTTTGTGTATACATTCTGCCTTGCACCTGATTATTCCAACATCTGATGGATGACCTAGGGAATCTAATTCTGGTATTGATTGTTTTTGCTGCTTGTCTCCCCTTGTAGCTGATTTCTTCATTAATGTGTAAATTTAGATCATGAGCTCATGTTTAGCTAAACAGCTGACCTTGTAAGAGGCTTAGGTGTGAACGCTCGTAAGCTTCAGCAGAAAGTCCACAAAGATTTTTTTGTGTCCCTCCAATGAGTTACCCGCGCGGACCCCGTTTTCTACAAGTGTTGGTCCACTACTCCCTCTAGAGGCTGGGACTCAGACAGGACTGCTTTGCTTCCCCCGATCTGGGGTAGTGGCTTTGGGCGGCCTGTGGCCTGGGCAGGAGGCTCCCCGCGTGTGTCCCACGACCGATCTGCCTGCGAACTTCGGTCACCTGGTAGGAAGCTATGATGCCCAGACCTATGGTTAACTTTGCAGCGCGGTGTACTGCGCGGACCGGTTCCACACGCACTTCAAGTAAGAGGGCGGCCTGAGTGGAAAGGTGAGAGTTTGGGCAGCTGTGCAGACAAAGAAGGCGCACTTTGGCCTGGGCCTAAATGCTTGTGACACACGACTGGGTCTGCCGGGCTCTGAGGGCCCTGCCGTTTGCCCCCTTCTCCCCTGCCCTTTGTTCAGTCACAGCAGAGATGGCCACACCCACTCCCAAAGTGAGGGCAGTGTTCCCACCTCCTTCAGCCCCGCCCCCTCTCCGCAGGTTACCATGGACTACAGATGCTGCATTCTGAGGCCAGGGCGTTCCGAGAATGCCAAGGGCAGACAGGATGACCTTAAATGATTTCCTCTTGTGTCAATTTTGGTAAACTTTAGGAGCTAGGAAATGGTCCACTTTACAGAAATGTTCAAATTTACTGGCATTTCATATATTCTCTGCTATAACATTGTCCTGATTCTTTCTGTATATTCTTTACTTATGTTTTGGTTTTCCTTAATCAAAGTGTGTCTTTTAAATATTTTCAAAGAATATTCTTTGGACTTACTACCTCACCTGAATTTTATACGTTTTCTGTGGTATTAAGTTCTGCTCATATCTTTATTTATCTTTTTTCTATGTTCTCAGGGTTTATTGTTTTCATCTTCTGATGTCATTTAAAACACTTGGTTATTCATTTTAATAAATATTCTTACTTATAAAGATTTCAACTTTTCAAGATTTCAGCTTACTTGTAAGTTTCTAAGGGTCAGGTCCTCTATATTGTGGCTGGCCTAAGGCTTAGTTCACAATATAGCAAAGTATATACTGACCTATTTTCCCCTCGACTTTCTGTGATTTCCTACATCTCACCTTTCTTTGCAGACAAGCCATTTGAAATACGCTTAACTTATTTCACAGCCAATAAGTCTTTGAAATAATGTGTATTTTTTAGAGAAATCTTCTTATATATTTAGGCAGAAAATCTGACCTGCCATAGTTTTCAAAACAGCATAATTTCACTCTTCTCAATGATGAATCTGTTGTATTACACAACCTTTGACCATTTAGCTTTATCAATGACATGTACTTTAAAAATGTTTTAGAGATCCTACCAGTCTTTGAAAACATCCTTGTTCCTTGTTTCAGTTCCAGTTTTATGTATATTTTCTGCCTTGCACCTGATTATTCCAACGTCTGATCGATGGCCTAGGGAATCTAATTCTGGTATTGATTGTTTTTGCTGATTGTTTCCCCCTGTAGCTGATTTATTCATTATTGTGTAAATTTAGATCATGAGCTCATGTTTAGCTCAACATCTGACCATGTAAGAGGCTTAGATATGAACACTTGTAAGCTTCCTCAGAAAGTCCGCAAAGATTTATTTGTGTCCCTCCAATGAGTTGCCCGCGAGGACCCCGTTTTCTACAAGTGTTTGTCCACTACTCCCTCTAGAGGCTGGGACTCAGACAGGACTGCTTTGCTGCCCCCGATCTGGGATAGTGGCTTAAGGCGGCCTGTGGCCTGGGCAGGAAGCTCCCCACGTGTGTCCCACGACCCATCTGCCTGCGAACTTCGGTCACCTGGCAGGAAGCTATGATGCCCAGACCTATGGTTAGCTTTGCAGCGAGGTGTACTGCGCGGACCGGGTCCACACGCACTTCAAGTAAGAGGGCGGCCTGAGTGGAAAGGTTAAAGTTTGGGCAGCTGTGCAGACAAAGAAGGCGTCCTTTGTCCTGGGCCTAAATGCTTGTGACACCCCACTGGGCCTGCCGGGCTCTGAGGGCCCTGCCCTGGGCCCACTGTTCCCCTTCCCTTTGTTCAGTTACAGCAGATTTGGCCACACCCACTCCCTCAGTGAGGGCCGTGTTCCAAACTCCCTCAGCCCCGCACCCTCTCCGGAGGTTACCATGGACTACAGATGCTGCATTCTGAGTGCAGGGCATTCCGAGAATGCCAAGGGCAGACATGATGACCTTAAATGATTTCCTCTTGTGTCAGTTTTGGTAAACTTTAGGAGCTAGGAGATGGTCCACTTTACAGAAATGTTCAAATTTACTGGCATTTCATATATTCTCTTCTATAACATTGTCCTGATTTTTCTGTATATTCTTTACTTATGTTTTGGTTTTCCTTAATCAAAGTGTGTCTTTTAAATCTTGTCAAAGAATATTCTTAGACTTACTACATCACCTGAATTTTATACATTTTCTATTGTATTAAGTTCTCCTCATATCTTTATTTATCTTTTTTCTATGTTCTCAGGTTTATTGTTTTGATCTTCTGATGTCAATTAAAACACTTGGTTATTCATTTTAATAAATGTTTTTCTTATAAAGATTTCAACTTTTCAAGATTTCAGCTTACTTGTAAGTTTCTAAGGGTCAGGTCCTCTACATTGTTGCTGGCCTAAGGCTTAGTTCACCATATAGCAATGTATATATTGACCTATTTTCCCCTCGACTTTCTGTGATTCCCTACATCTCACCTTTCTTTGCAGACAAGCCATTTGAAATACACTTAACTTCTTTCACAGCCAATAAGTCTTTGAAATAATGTGTATTTTTTAGAGAAATCTTCTTATATAATTAGGCAGAAAATCTGACCTGCCATCGTTTTCAAAACAGCATAATTTCACTCTTCTCAATGATGAATCTGTTGTATGACACAACCTTTGAGTATTTAGCTTTATCAATGACATGTACTTAAAAAATGTTTTAGAGATCCTACCAGTCTTTGAAAACATCCTTGTTCCTTGTTTCAGTTCCAGTTTTGTGTATACATTCTGCCTTGCACCTGATTATTCCAACATCTGATGGATGACCTAGGGAATCTAATTCTGGTATTGATTGTTTTTGCTGCTTGTCTCCCCTTGTAGCTGATTTCTTCATTATTGTGTAAATTTAGATCATGAGCTCATGTTTAGCTAAACAGCTGACCTTGTAAGAGGCTTAGGTGTGAACGCTCATAAGCTTCAGCAGAAAGTCCACAAAGATTTTTTTGTGTCCCTCCAATGAGTTACCCGCGCGGACCCCGTTTTCTACAAGTGTTGGTCCACTACTCCCTCTAGAGGCTGGGACTCAGACAGGACTGCTTTGCTGCCCCCGATCTGGGGTAGTGGCTTTGGGCGGCCTGTGGCCTGGGCAGGAGGCTCCCCGCGTGTGTCCCACGACCGATCTGCCTGCGAACTTCGGTCACCTGGTAGGAAGCTATGATGCCCAGACCTATGGTTAGCTTTGCAGCGAGGTGTACTGCGCGGACCGGTTCCACACGCACTTCAAGTAAGAGGGCGGCCTGAGTGGAAAGGTGAGAGTTTGGGCAGCTGTGCAGACAAAGAAGGCGCACTTTGGCCTGGGCCTAAATGCTTGTGACACACGACTGGGTCTGCCGGGCTCTGAGGGCCCTGCCGTTTGCCCTCTTCTCCCCTGCCCTTTGTTCAGTCACAGCAGAGATGGCCACACCCACTCCCACAGTGAGGGCAGTGTTCCCACCTCCTTCAGCCCCGCCCCCTCTCCGCGGGTTACCATGGACTACAGATGCTGCATTCTGAGGCCAGGGCGTTCCGAGAATTCCAAGGGCAGACAGGATGACCTTAAATGATTTCCTCTTGTGTCAATTTTGGTAAACTTTAGGAGCTAGGAAATGGTCCACTTTACAGAAATGTTCAAATTTACTGGCATTTCATATATTCTCTGCTATAACATTGTCCTGATTCTTTCTGTATATTCTTTACTTATGTTTTGGTTTTCCTTAATAAAAGTGTGTCTTTTAAATCTTTTCAAAGAATATTCTTTGGACTTACTACCTCACCTGAATTTTATACGTTTTCTGTGGTATTAAGTTCTGCTCATATCTTTATTTATCTTTTTTCTATGTTCTCAGGGTTTATTGTTTTGGTCTTCTGATGTCATTTAAAACACTTGGTTATTCATTTTAATAAATATTCTTACTTATAAAGATTTCAACTTTTCAAGATTTCAGCTTACTTGTAAGTTTCTAAGGGTCAGGTCCTCTATATTGTGGCTGGCCTACGGCTTAGTTCACAATATAGCAAAGTATATACTGACCTATTTTCCCCTCGACTTTCTGTGATTTCCTACATCTCACCTTTCTTTGCAGACAAGCCATTTGAAATACCCTTAACTTAATTCACAGCCAATAAGTCTTTGAAATAATGTGTATTTTTTAGAGAAATCTTCTTATATATTTAGGCATAAAATCTGACCTGCCTTAGTTTTCAAAACAGCATAATTTCACTCTTCTCAATGATGAATCTGTTGTATTACACAACCTTTGAGTATTTAGCTTTATCAATGACATGTACTTTAAAAATGTTTTAGAGATCCTACCAGTCTTTGAAAGCATCCTTGTTCCTTGTTTCAGTTCCAGTTTTATGTATATTTTCTGCCTTGCACCTGATTATTCCAACGTCTGATCGATGGCCTAGGGAATCTAATTCTGGTATTGATTGTTTTTGCTGATTGTTTCCCCCTGTAGCTGATTTCTTCATTATTGTGTAAATTTAGATCATGAGCTCATGTTTAGCTCAACAGCTGACCTTGTAAGAGGCTTAGTTGTGAACACTTGTAAGCTTCCTCAGAAAGTCCGCAAAGATTTATTTGTGTCCCGCCAATGAGTTGCCCGCGAGGACACCGTTTTCTAGAAGTGTTTGTCCACTACTCCCTCTAGAGGCTGGGACTCAGACAGGACTGCTTTGCTGCCCCCGATCTGGGATAGTGGCTTTGGGCGGCCTGTGGCCTGGGCAGGAAGCTCCCCACGTGTCTCCCACGACCCATCTGCCTGCGAACTTCGGTCACCTGGCAGGAAGCTATGATGCCCAGACCTATGGTTAGCTTTGCAGCGAGGTGTACTGCGCGGACCGGGTCCACACGCACTTCAAGTAAGAGGGCGGCCTGAGTGGAAAGGTTAAAGTTTGGGCAGCTGTGCAGACAAAGAAGGCGTCCTTTATCCTGGGCCTAAATGCTTGTGACACCCCTCTGGGCCTGCCGGGCTCTGAGGGCCCTGCCCTGGGCCCACTCTTCCCCTTCCCTTTGTTCAGTTACAGCAGATTTGGCCACACCCACTCCCTCAGTGAGGGCCGTGTTCCAAACTCCCTCAGCCCCGCACCCTCTCCGCAGGTTACCATGGACTACAGATGCTGCATTCTGAGTGCAGGGCATTCCGAGAATGCCAAGGGCAGACATGATGACCTTAAATGATTTCCTTTTGTGTCAGTTTTGGTAAACTTTAGGAGCTAGGAGATGGTCCACTTTACAGAAATGTTCAAATTTACTGGCATTTCATATATTCTCTTCTATAACATTGTCCTGATTTTTCTGTATATTCTTTACTTATGTTTTGGTTTTCCTTAATCAAAGTGTGTCTTTTAAATCTTGTCAAAGAATATTCTTAGACTTACTACATCACATGAATTTTATACATTTTCTATTGTATTAAGTTCTCCTCATATCTTTATTTATCTTTTTTCTATGTTCTCAGGTTTATTGTTTTGATCTTCTGATGTCAATTAAAACACTTGGTTATTCATTTTAATAAATGTTTTACTTATAAAGATTTCAACTTTTCAAGATTTCAGCTTACTTGTAAGTTTCTAAGGGTCAGGTCCTCTACATTGTTGCTGGCCTAAGGCTTAGTTCACCATATAGCAATGTATATATTGACCTATTTTCCCCTCGACTTTCTGTGATTCCCTACATCTCACCTTTCTTTGCAGACAAGCCATTTGAAATACCCTTAACTTCTTTCACAGCCAATAAGTCTTTGAAATAATGTGTATTTTTTAGAGAAATCTTCTTATATAATTAGGCAGAAAATCTGACCTGCCATCGTTTTCAAAACAGCATAATTTCACTCTTCTCAATGATGAATCTGTTGTATGACACAACCTTTGAGTATTTAGCTTTATCAATGACATGTACTTAAAAAATGTTTTAGAGATCCTACCAGTCTTTGAAAACATCCTTGTTCCTTGTTTCAGTTCCAGTTTTGTGTATACATTCTGCCTTGCACCTGATTATTCCAACATCTGATGGATGACCTAGGGAATCTAATTCTGGTATTGATTGTTTTTGCTGCTTGTCTCCCCTTGTAGCTGATTTCTTCATTAATGTGTAAATTTAGATCATGAGCTCATGTTTAGCTAAACAGCTGACCTTGTAAGAGGCTTAGGTGTGAACGCTCGTAAGCTTCAGCAGAAAGTCCACAAAGATTTTTTTGTGTCCCTCCAATGAGTTACCCGCGCGGACCCCGTTTTCTACAAGTGTTGGTCCACTACTCCCTCTAGAGGCTGGGACTCAGACAGGACTGCTTTGCTTCCCCCGATCTGGGGTAGTGGCTTTGGGCGGCCTGTGGCCTGGGCAGGAGGCTCCCCGCGTGTGTCCCACGACCGATCTGCCTGCGAACTTCGGTCACCTGGTAGGAAGCTATGATGCCCAGACCTATGGTTAGCTTTGCAGCGAGGTGTACTGCGCGGACCGGTTCCACACGCACTTCAAGTAAGAGGGCGGCCTGAGTGGAAAGGTGAGAGTTTGGGCAGCTGTGCAGACAAAGAAGGCGCACTTTGGCCTGGGCCTAAATGCTTGTGACACACGACTGGGTCTGCCGGGCTCAGAGGGCCCTGCCGTTTGCCCCCTTCTCCCCTGCCCTTTGTTCAATCACAGCAGAGATGGCCACACCCACTCCCACAGTGAGGGCAGTGTTCCCACCTCCTTCAGCCCCGCACCCTCTCCGCAATTTACCATGGACTACAGATGCTGCATTCTGAGGCCAGGGCGTTCCGAGAATGCCAAGGGCAGACAGGATGACCTTAAATGATTTCCTCTTGTGTCAATTTTGGTAAACTTTAGGAGCTAGGAAATGGTCCACTTTACAGAAATGTTCAAATTTACTGGCATTTCATATATTCTCTGCTATAACATTGTCCTGATTCTTTCTGTATATTCTTTACTTATGTTTTGGTTTTCCTTAATCAAAGTGTGTCTTTTAAATCTTTTCAAAGAATATTCTTTGGACTTACTACCCCACGTGAATTTTATACGTTTTCTGTGGTATTAAGTTCTGCTCATATCTTTATTTATCTTTTTTCTATGTTCTCAGGGTTTATTGTTTTGGTCTTCTGATGTCATTTAAAACACTTGGTTATTCATTTTAATAAATATTCTTACTTATAAAGATTTCAACTTTTCAAGATTTCAGCTTACTTGTAAGTTTCTAAGGGTCAGGTCCTCTATATTGTGGCTGGCCTACGGCTTAGTTCACAATATAGCAAAGTATATACTGACCTATTTTCCCCTCGACTTTCTGTGATTTCCTACATCTCACCTTTCTTTGCAGACAAGCCATTTGAAATACCCTTAACTTCTTTCACAGCCAATAAGTCTTTGAAATAATGTGTATTTTTTAGAGAAATCTTCTTATATATTTAGGCATAAAATCTGACCTGCCTTAGTTTTGAAAACAGCATAATTTCACTCTTCTCAATGATGAATCTGTTGTATTACACAACCTTTGAGTATTTAGCTTTATCAATGACATGTACTTTAAAAATGTTTTAGAGATCCTACCAGTCTTTGAAAGCATCCTTGTTCCTTGTTTCAGTTCCAGTTTTATGTATATTTTCTGCCTTGCACCTGATTATTCCAACGTCTGATCGATGGGCTAGGGAATCTAATCCTGGTATTGATTGTTTTTGCTGATTGTTTCCCCCTGTAGCTGATTTCTTCATTATTGTGTAAATTTAGATCATGAGCTCATGTTTAGCTCAACAGCTGACCTTGTAAGAGGCTTAGTTGTGAACACTTGTAAGCTTCCTCAGAAAGTCCGCAAAGATTTATTTGTGTCCCTCCAATGAGTTGCCCGCGAGGACCCCGTTTTCTACAAGTGTTGGTCCACTACTCCCTCTAGAGGCTGGGACTCAGACAGGACTGCTTTGCTGCCCCCGATCTGGGATAGTGGCTTTGGGCGGCCTGTGGCCTGGGCAGGAAGCTCCCCACGTGTGTCCCACGACCGATCTGCCTGCGAACTTCGGTCACCTGGTAGGAAGCTATGATGCACAGACCTATGGTTAGCTTTGCAGCGAGGTGTACTGCGCGGACCGGGTCGACACGCACTTCAAGTAAGAGGGCGGCCTGAGTGGAAAGGTTAAAGTTTGGGCAGCTGTGCAGACAAAGAAGGCGTCCTTTGTCCTGGGCCTAAATGCTTGTGACACCCCACTGGGCCTGCCGGGCTCTGAGGGCCCTGCCCTGGGCCCACTGTTCCCCTTCCCTTTGTTCAGTTACAGCAGAATTGGCCACACCCACTCCCTCAGTGAGGGCCGTGTTCTAAACTCCCTCAGCCCCGCACCCTCTCCGCAGGTTTCCATGGACAACAGATGCTGCATTCTGAGTGCAGGGCATACCGAGAATGCCAAGGGCAGACATGATGACCTTAAATGATTTCCTCTTGTGTCAGGTTTGGTAAACTTTAGGAGCTAGGAAATGGTCCACTTTACAGAAATGTTCAATTTTACTGGCATTTCATATATTCTCTGCTATAACATTGTCCTGATTCTTTCTGTATATTCTTTACTTATGTTTTGGTTTTCCTTAATCAAAGTGTGTCTTTTAAATCTTGTCAAAGAATATTCTTAGACTTACTACATCACCTGAATTTTATACATTTTCTATTGTATTAAGTTCTCCTCATATCTTTATTTATCTTTTTTCTATGTTCTCAGGTTTATTGTTTTGATCTTCTGATGTCAATTAAAACACTTGGTTATTCATTTTAATAAATGTTTTACTTATAAGATTTCAACTTTTCAAGATTTCAGCTTACTTGTAAGTTTCTAAGGGTCAGGTCCTCTACATTGTTGCTGGCCTAAGGCTTAGTTCACCATATAGCAATGTATATATTGACCTATTTTCCCCTCGACTTTCTGTGATTCCCTACATCTCACCTTTCTTTGCAGACAAGCCATTTGAAATACCCTTAAGTTCTTTCACAGCCAATAAGTCTTTGAAATAATGTGTATTTTTTAGAGAAATCTTCTTATATAATTAGGCAGAAAATCTGACCTGCCATCGTTTTCAAAACAGCATAATTTCACTCTTCTCAATGATGAATCTGTTGTATGACACAACCTTTGAGTATTTAGCTTTATCAATGACATGTACTTAAAAAATGTTTTAGAGATCCTACCAGTCTTTGAAAACATCCTTGTTCCTTGTTTCAGTTCCAGTTTTGTGTATACATTCTGCCTTGCACCTGATTATTCCAACATCTGATGGATGAGCTAGGGAATCTAATTCTGGTATTGATTGTTTTTGCTGCTTGTCTCCCCTTGTAGCTGATTTCTTCATTATTGTGTAAATTTAGATCATGAGCTCATGTTTAGCTAAACAGCTGACCTTGTAAGAGGCTTAGGTGTGAACGCTCGTAAGCTTCAGCAGAAAGTCCACAAAGATTTTTTTGTGTCCCTCCAATGAGTTACCCGCGCGGACCCCGTTTTCTACAAGTGTTGGTCCACTACTCCCTCTAGAGGCTGGGACTCAGACAGGACTGCTTTGCTTCCCCCGATCTGGGGTAGTGGCTTTGGGCGGCCTGTGGCCTGGGCAGGAGGCTCCCCGCGTGTGTCCCACGACCGATCTGCCTGCGAACTTCGGTCACCTGGTAGGAAGCTATGATGCCCAGACCTATGGTTAGCTTTGCAGCGCGGTGTACTGCGCGGACCGGTTCCACACGCACTTCAAGTAAGAGGGCGGCCTGAGTGGAAAGGTGAGAGTTTGGGCAGCTGTGCAGATAAAGAAGGCGCACTTTGGCCTGGGCCTAAATGCTTGTGACACACGACTGGGTCTGCCGGGCTCTGAGGGTCCGGCCGTTTGCCCCCTTCTCCCCTGCCCTTTGTTCAGTCACAGCAGAGATGGCCACACCCACTCCCACAGTGAGGGCAGTGTTCCCACCTCCTTCAGCCCCGCCCCCTCTCCGCAGGTTACCATGGACTACAGATGCTGCATTCTGAGGCCAGGGCGTTCCGAGAATGCCAAGGGCAGACAGGATGACCTTAAATGATTTCCTCTTGTGTCAATTTTGGTAAACTTTAGGAGCTAGGAAATGGTCCACTTTACAGAAATGTTCAAATTTACTGTCATTTCATATATTCTCTGCTATAACATTGTCCTGATTCTTTCTGTATATTCTTTACTTATGTTTTGGTTTTCCTTAATCAAAGTGTGTCTTTTAAATCTTTTCAAAGAATATTCTTTGGACTTACTACCTCACCTGAATTTTATACGTTTTCTGTGGTATTAAGTTCTGCTCATATCTTTATTTATCTTTTTTCTATGTTCTCAGGGTTTATTGTTTTCATCTTCTGATGTCATTTAAAACACTTGGTTATTCATTTTAATAAATATTCTTACTTATAAAGATTTCAACTTTTCAAGATTTCAGCTTACTTGTAAGTTTCTAAGGGTCAGGTCCTCTATATTGTGGCTGGCCTAAGGCTTAGTTCACAATATAGCAAAGTATATACTGACCTATTTTCCCCTCGACTTTCTGTGATTTCCTACATCTCACCTTTATTTGCAGACAAGCCATTTGAAATACGCTTAACTTATTTCACAGCCAATAAGTCTTTGAAATAATGTGTATTTTTTAGAGAAATCTTCTTATATATTTAGGCAGAAAATCTGACCTGCCATAGTTTTCAAAACAGCATAATTTCACTCTTCTCAATGATGAATCTGTTGTATTACACAACCTTTGAGCATTTAGCTTTATCAATGACATGTACTTTAAAAATGTTTTAGAGATCCTACCAGTCTTTGAAAACATCCTTGTTCCTTGTTTCAGTTCCAGTTTTATGTATATTTTCTGCCTTGCACCTGATTATTCCAACGTCTGATCGATGGCCTAGGGAATCTAATTCTGGTATTGATTGTTTTTGCTGATTGTTTCCCCCTGTAGCTGATTTATTCATTATTGTGTAAATTTAGATCATGAGCTCATGTTTAGCTCAACAGCTGACCATGTAAGAGGCTTAGATATGAACACTTGTAAGCTTCCTCAGAAAGTCCGCAAAGATTTATTTGTGTCCCTCCAATGAGTTGCCCGCGAGGACCCCGTTTTCTACAAGTGTTTGTCCACTACTCCCTCTAGAGGCTGGGACTCAGACAGGACTGCTTTGCTGCCCCCGATCTGGGATAGTGGCTTTGGGCGGCCTGTGGCCTGGGCAGGAAGCTCCCCACGTGTCTCCCACGACCCATCTGCCTGCGAACTTCGGTCACCTGGCAGGAAGCTATGATGCCCAGACCTATGGTTAGCTTTGCAGCGAGGTGTACTGCGCGGACCGGGTCCACACGCACTTCAAGTAAGAGGGCGGCCTGAGTGGAAAGGTTAAAGTTTGGGCAGCTGTGCAGACAAAGAAGGCGTCCTTTATCCTGGGCCTAAATGCTTGTGATACCCCTCTGGGCCTGCCGGGCTCTGAGGGCCCTGCCCTGGGCCCACTCTTCCCCTTCCCTTTGTTCAGTTACAGCAGATTTGGCCACACCCACTCCCTCAGTGAGGGCCGTGTTCCAAACTCCCTCAGCCCCGCACCCTCTCCGCAGGTTACCATGGACTACAGATGCTGCATTCTGAGTGCAGGGCATTCCGAGAATGCCAAGGGCAGACATGATGACCTTAAATGATTTCCTCTTGTGTCAGTTTTGGTAAACTTTAGGAGCTAGGAGATGGTCCACTTTACAGAAATGTTCAAATTTACTGGCATTTCATATATTCTCTTCTATAACATTGTCCTGATTTTTCTGTATATTCTTTACTTATGTTTTGGTTTTCCTTAATCAAAGTGTGTCTTTTAAATCTTGTCAAAGAATATTCTTAGACTTACTACATCACCTGAATTTTATACATTTTCTATTGTATTAAGTTCTCCTCATATCTTTATTTATCTTTTTTCTATGTTCTCAGGTTTATTGTTTTGATCTTCTGATGTCAATTAAAACACTTGGTTATTCATTTTAATAAATGTTTTACTTATAAAGATTTCAACTTTTCAAGATTTCAGCTTACTTGTAAGTTTCTAAGGGTCAGGTCCTCTACATTGTTGCTGGCCTAAGGCTTAGTTCACCATATAGCAATGTATATATTGACCTATTTTCCCCTCGACTTTCTGTGATTCCCTACATCTCACCTTTCTTTGCAGACAAGCCATTTGAAATACCCTTAACTTCTTTCACAGCCAATAAGTCTTTGAAATAATGTGTATTTTTTAGAGAAATCTTCTTATATAATTAGGCAGAAAATCTGACCTGCCATCGTTTTCAAAACAGCATAATTTCACTCTTCTCAATGATGAATCTGTTGTATGACACAACCTTTGAGTATTTAGCTTTATCAATGACATGTACTTTAAAAATGTTTTAGAGATCCTACCAGTCTTTGAAAACATCCTTGTTCCTTGTTTCAGTTCCAGTTTTGTGTATACATTCTGCCTTGCACCTGATTATTCCAACATCTGATGGATGACCTAGGGAATCTAATTCTGGTATTGATTGTTTTTGCTGCTTGTCTCCCCTTGTAGCTGATTTCTTCATTAATGTGTAAATTTAGATCATGAGCTCATGTTTAGCTAAACAGCTGACCTTGTAAGAGGCTTAGGTGTGAACGCTCCTAAGCTTCAGCAGAAAGTCCACAAAGATTTTTTTGTGTCCCTCCAATGAGTTACCCACGCGGACCCCGTTTTCTACAAGTGTTGGTCCACTACTCCCTCTAGAGGCTGGGACTCAGACAGGACTGCTTTGCTTCCCCCGATCTGAGGTAGTGGCTTTGGGCGGCCTGTGGCCTGGGCAGGAGGCTCCCCGCGTGTATCCCACGACCGATCTGCCTGCGAACTTCGGTCACCTGGTAGGAAGAATTGATGCCCAGACCTATGGATAGCTTTGCAGCGAGGTGTACTGCGCGGACCGGTTCCACACGCACTTCAAGTAAGAGGGCGGCCTGAGTGGAAAGGTGAGAGTTTGGGCAGCTGTACAGACAAAGAAGGCGCACTTTGGCCTGGGCCTAAATGCTTGTGACACACGACTGGGTCTGCCGGGCTCTGAGGACCCTGCCGTTTGCCCCCTTCTCCCCTGCCCTTTGTTCAGTCACAGCAGAGATGGCCACACCCACTCCCACAGTGAGGGCAGTGTTCCCACCTCCTTCAGCCCCGTACCCTCTCCGCAGGTTACCATGGACTACAGATGCTGCATTCTGAGGCCAGGGCGTTCCGAGAATGCCAAGGGCAGACATGATGACCTTAAGTGATTTCCTCGTGTCAATTTTGGTAAACTTTAGGAGCTAGGAAATGGTCCACTTTACAGAGATGTTCAAATTTACTGGCATTTCATATATTCTCTGCTATAACATTGTCCTGATTCTTTCTGTATATTCTTTACTTATGTTTTGGTTTTCCTTAATCAAAGTGTGTCTTTTAAATCTTTTCAAAGAATATTCTTTGGACTTACTACCTCACCTGAATTTTATACGTTTTCTGTGGTATTAAGTTCTGCTCATATCTTTATTTATCTTTTTTCTATGTTCTCAGGGTTTATTGTTTTGGTCTTCTGATGTCATTTAAAACACTTGGTTATTCATTTTAATAAATATTCTTACTTATCAAGATTTCAACTTTTCAAGATTTCAGCTTACTTGTAAGTTTCTAAGGGTCAGGTCCTCTATATTGTGGCTGGCCTAAGGCTTAGTTCACAATATAGCAAAGTATATACTGACCTATTTTCCCCTCGACTTTCTGTGATTTCCGACATCTCACCTTTCTTTGCAGACAAGCCATTTGAAATACCCTTAACTTCTTTCACAGCCAATAAGTCTTTGAAATAATGTGTATTTTTTAGAGAAATCTTCTTATATATTTAGGCAGAAAATCTGACCTGCCATAGTTTTCAAAACAGCATAATTTCACTCTTCTCAATGATGAATCTGTTGTATGACACAACCTTTGAGCATTTAGCTTTATCAATGACATGTACTTTAAAAATGTTTTAGAGATCCTACCAGTCTTTGAAAACATCCTTGTTCCTTGTTTCAGTTCCAGTTTTATGTATATTTTCTGCCTTGCACCTGATTATTCCAACGTCTGATCGATGGCCTAGGGAATCTAATTCTGGTATTGATTGTTTTTGCTGATTGTTTCCCCCTGTAGCTGATTTATTCATTATTGTGTAAATTTAGATCATGAGCTCATGTTTAGCTCAACAGCTGACCATGTAAGAGGCTTAGATGTGAACACTTGTAAGCTTCCTCAGAAAGTCCGCAAAGATTTATTTGTGTCCCTCCAATGAGTTGCCCGCGAGGACCCCGTTTTCTACAAGTGTTTGTCCACTACTCCCTCTAGAGGCTGGGACTCAGACAGGACTGCTTTGCTGCCCCCGATCTGGGATAGTGGCTTAAGGCGGCCTGTGGCCTGGGCAGGAAGCTCCCCACGTGTCTCCCACGACCCATCTGCCTGCGAACTACGGTCACCTGGCAGGAAGCTATGATGCCCAGACCTATGGTTAGCTTTGCAGCGAGGTGTACTGCGCGGACCGGGTCCACACGCACTTCAAGTAAGAGGGCGGCCTGAGTGGAAAGGTTAAAGTTTGGGCAGCTGTGCAGACAAAGAAGGCGTCCTTTGTCCTGGGCCTAAATGCTTGTGACACCCCACTGGGCCTGCCGGGCTCTGAGGTCCCTGCCCTGGGCCCACTGTTCCCCTTCCCTTTGTTCAGTTACAGCAGATTTGGCCACACCCACTCCCTCAGTGAGGGCCGTGTTCCAAACTCCCTCAGCCCCGCAACCTCTCCGCAGGTTACCATTGACTACAGATGCTGCATTCTGAGTGCAGGGCATTCCGAGAATGCCAAGGGCAGACATGATGACCTTAAATGATTTCCTCTTGTGTCAGTTTTGGTAAACTTTAGGAGCTAGGAGATGGTCCACTTTACAGAAATGTTCAAATTTACTGGCATTTCATATATTCTCTTCTATAACATTGTCCTGATTTTTCTGTATATTCTTTACTTATGTTTTGGTTTTCCTTAATCAAAGTGTGTCTTTTAAATCTTGTCAAAGAATATTCTTAGACTTACTACATCACCTGAATTTTATACATTTTCTATTGTATTAAGTTCTCCTCATATCTTTATTTATCTTTTTTCTATGTTCTCAGGTTTATTGTTTTGATCTTCTGATGTCAATTAAAACACTTGGTTATTCATTTTAATAAATGTTTTTCTTATAAAGATTTCAACTTTTCAAGATTTCAGCTTACTTGTAAGTTTCTAAGGGTCAGGTCCTCTACATTGTTGCTGGCCTAAGGCTTAGTTCACCATATAGCAATGTATATATTGACCTATTTTCCCCTCGACTTTCTGTGATTCCCTACATCTCACCTTTCTTTGCAGACAAGCCATTTGAAATACCCTTAACTTCTTTCACAGCCAATAAGTCTTTGAAATAATGTGTATTTTTTAGAGAAATCTTCTTATATAATTAGGCAGAAAATCTGACCTGCCATCGTTTTCAAAACAGCATAATTTCACTCTTCTCAATGATGAATCTGTTGTATGACACAACCTTTGAGTATTTAGCTTTATCAATGACATGTACTTAAAAAATGTTTTAGAGATCCTACCAGTCTTTGAAAACATCCTTGTTCCTTGTTTCAGTTCCAGTTTTGTGTATACATTCTGCCTTGCACCTGATTATTCCAACATCTGATGGATGACCTAGGGAATCTAATTCTGGTATTGATTGTTTTTGCTGCTTGTATCCCCTTGTAGCAGATTTCTTCATTAATGTGTAAATTTAGATCATGAGCTCATGTTTAGCTAAACAGCTGACCTTGTAAGAGGCTTAGGTGTGAACGCTCGTAAGCTTCAGCAGAAAGTCCACAAAGATTTTTTTGTGTCCCTCCAATGAGTTACCCGCGCGGACCCCGTTTTCTACAAGTGTTGGTCCACTACTCCCTCTAGAGGCTGGGACTCAGACAGGACTGCTTTGCTTCCCCCGATCTGGGGTAGTGGCTTTGGGCGGCCTGTGGCCTGGGCAGGAGGCTCCCCGCGTGTGTCCCACGACCGATCTGCCTGCGAACTTCGGTCACCTGGTAGGAAGCTATGATGCCCAGACCTATGGTTAACTTTGCAGCGCGGTGTACTGCGCGGACCGGTTCCACACGCACTTCAAGTAAGAGGGCGGCCTGAGTGGAAAGGTGAGAGTTTGGGCAGCTGTGCAGACAAAGAAGGCGCACTTTGGCCTGGGCCTAAATGCTTGTGACACACGACTGGGTCTGCCGGGCTCTGAGGGCCCTGCCGTTTGCCCCCTTCTCCCCTGCCCTTTGTTCAGTCACAGCAGAGATGGCCACACCCACTCCCAAAGTGAGGGCAGTGTTCCCACCTCCTTCAGCCCCGCCCCCTCTCCGCAGGTTACCATGGACTACAGATGCTGCATTCTGAGGCCAGGGCGTTCCGAGAATGCCAAGGGCAGACAGGATGACCTTAAATGATTTCCTCTTGTGTCAATTTTGGTAAACTTTAGGAGCTAGGAAATGGTCCACTTTACAGAAATGTTCAAATTTACTGGCATTTCATATATTCTCTGCTATAACATTGTCCTGATTCTTTCTGTATATTCTTTACTTATGTTTTGGTTTTCCTTAATCAAAGTGTGTCTTTTAAATATTTTCAAAGAATATTCTTTGGACTTACTACCTCACCTGAATTTTATACGTTTTCTGTGGTATTAAGTTCTGCTCATATCTTTATTTATCTTTTTTCTATGTTCTCAGGGTTTATTGTTTTCATCTTCTGATGTCATTTAAAACACTTGGTTATTCATTTTAATAAATATTCTTACTTATAAAGATTTCAACTTTTCAAGATTTCAGCTTACTTGTAAGTTTCTAAGGGTCAGGTCCTCTATATTGTGGCTGGCCTAAGGCTTAGTTCACAATATAGCAAAGTATATACTGACCTATTTTCCCCTCGACTTTCTGTGATTTCCTACATCTCACCTTTCTTTGCAGACAAGCCATTTGAAATACGCTTAACTTATTTCACAGCCAATAAGTCTTTGAAATAATGTGTATTTTTTAGAGAAATCTTCTTATATATTTAGGCAGAAAATCTGACCTGCCATAGTTTTCAAAACAGCATAATTTCACTCTTCTCAATGATGAATCTGTTGTATTACACAACCTTTGACCATTTAGCTTTATCAATGACATGTACTTTAAAAATGTTTTAGAGATCCTACCAGTCTTTGAAAACATCCTTGTTCCTTGTTTCAGTTCCAGTTTTATGTATATTTTCTGCCTTGCACCTGATTATTCCAACGTCTGATCGATGGCCTAGGGAATCTAATTCTGGTATTGATTGTTTTTGCTGATTGTTTCCCCCTGTAGCTGATTTATTCATTATTGTGTAAATTTAGATCATGAGCTCATGTTTAGCTCAACAGCTGACCATGTAAGAGGCTTAGATATGAACACTTGTAAGCTTCCTCAGAAAGTCCGCAAAGATTTATTTGTGTCCCTCCAATGAGTTGCCCGCGAGGACCCCGTTTTCTACAAGTGTTTGTCCACTACTCCCTCTAGAGGCTGGGACTCAGACAGGACTGCTTTGCTGCCCCCGATCTGGGATAGTGGCTTAAGGCGGCCTGTGGCCTGGGCAGGAAGCTCCCCACGTGTGTCCCACGACCCATCTGCCTGCGAACTTCGGTCACCTGGCAGGAAGCTATGATGCCCAGACCTATGGTTAGCTTTGCAGCGAGGTGTACTGCGCGGACCGGGTCCACACGCACTTCAAGTAAGAGGGCGGCCTGAGTGGAAAGGTTAAAGTTTGGGCAGCTGTGCAGACAAAGAAGGCGTCCTTTGTCCTGGGCCTAAATGCTTGTGACACCCCACTGGGCCTGCCGGGCTCTGAGGGCCCTGCCCTGGGCCCACTGTTCCCCTTCCCTTTGTTCAGTTACAGCAGATTTGGCCACACCCACTCCCTCAGTGAGGGCCGTGTTCCAAACTCCCTCAGCCCCGCACCCTCTCCGGAGGTTACCATGGACTACAGATGCTGCATTCTGAGTGCAGGGCATTCCGAGAATGCCAAGGGCAGACATGATGACCTTAAATGATTTCCTCTTGTGTCAGTTTTGGTAAACTTTAGGAGCTAGGAGATGGTCCACTTTACAGAAATGTTCAAATTTACTGGCATTTCATATATTCTCTTCTATAACATTGTCCTGATTTTTCTGTATATTCTTTACTTATGTTTTGGTTTTCCTTAATCAAAGTGTGTCTTTTAAATCTTGTCAAAGAATATTCTTAGACTTACTACATCACCTGAATTTTATACATTTTCTATTGTATTAAGTTCTCCTCATATCTTTATTTATCTTTTTTCTATGTTCTCAGGTTTATTGTTTTGATCTTCTGATGTCAATTAAAACACTTGGTTATTCATTTTAATAAATGTTTTTCTTATAAAGATTTCAACTTTTCAAGATTTCAGCTTACTTGTAAGTTTCTAAGGGTCAGGTCCTCTACATTGTTGCTGGCCTAAGGCTTAGTTCACCATATAGCAATGTATATATTGACCTATTTTCCCCTCGACTTTCTGTGATTCCCTACATCTCACCTTTCTTTGCAGACAAGCCATTTGAAATACACTTAACTTCTTTCACAGCCAATAAGTCTTTGAAATAATGTGTATTTTTTAGAGAAATCTTCTTATATAATTAGGCAGAAAATCTGACCTGCCATCGTTTTCAAAACAGCATAATTTCACTCTTCTCAATGATGAATCTGTTGTATGACACAACCTTTGAGTATTTAGCTTTATCAATGACATGTACTTAAAAAATGTTTTAGAGATCCTACCAGTCTTTGAAAACATCCTTGTTCCTTGTTTCAGTTCCAGTTTTGTGTATACATTCTGCCTTGCACCTGATTATTCCAACATCTGATGGATGACCTAGGGAATCTAATTCTGGTATTGATTGTTTTTGCTGCTTGTCTCCCCTTGTAGCTGATTTCTTCATTATTGTGTAAATTTAGATCATGAGCTCATGTTTAGCTAAACAGCTGACCTTGTAAGAGGCTTAGGTGTGAACGCTCATAAGCTTCAGCAGAAAGTCCACAAAGATTTTTTTGTGTCCCTCCAATGAGTTACCCGCGCGGACCCCGTTTTCTACAAGTGTTGGTCCACTACTCCCTCTAGAGGCTGGGACTCAGACAGGACTGCTTTGCTGCCCCCGATCTGGGGTAGTGGCTTTGGGCGGCCTGTGGCCTGGGCAGGAGGCTCCCCGCGTGTGTCCCACGACCGATCTGCCTGCGAACTTCGGTCACCTGGTAGGAAGCTA
Source organism: Mesoplodon bidens (assembly GCF_964165515.1). Lineage (NCBI taxonomy): Eukaryota > Metazoa > Chordata > Mammalia > Artiodactyla > Ziphiidae > Mesoplodon > Mesoplodon bidens. Next base: position 12,813 of record NW_027671678.1, on the reverse strand, counting down.
TGATGCCCAGACCTATGGTTAGCTTTGCAGCGAGGTGTACTGCGCGGACCGGTTCCACACGCACTTCAAGTAAGAGGGCGGCCTGAGTGGAAAGGTGAGAGTTTGGGCAGCTGTGCAGACAAAGAAGGCGCACTTTGGCCTGGGCCTAAATGCTTGTGACACACGACTGGGTCTGCCGGGCTCTGAGGGCCCTGCCGTTTGCCCTCTTCTCCCCTGCCCTTTGTTCAGTCACAGCAGAGATGGCCACACCCACTCCCACAGTGAGGGCAGTGTTCCCACCTCCTTCAGCCCCGCCCCCTCTCCGCGGGTTACCATGGACTACAGATGCTGCATTCTGAGGCCAGGGCGTTCCGAGAATTCCAAGGGCAGACAGGATGACCTTAAATGATTTCCTCTTGTGTCAATTTTGGTAAACTTTAGGAGCTAGGAAATGGTCCACTTTACAGAAATGTTCAAATTTACTGGCATTTCATATATTCTCTGCTATAACATTGTCCTGATTCTTTCTGTATATTCTTTACTTATGTTTTGGTTTTCCTTAATCAAAGTGTGTCTTTTAAATCTTTTCAAAGAATATTCTTTGGACTTACTACCTCACCTGAATTTTATACGTTTTCTGTGGTATTAAGTTCTGCTCATATCTTTATTTATCTTTTTTCTATGTTCTCAGGGTTTATTGTTTTGGTCTTCTGATGTCATTTAAAACACTTGGTTATTCATTTTAATAAATATTCTTACTTATAAAGATTTCAACTTTTCAAGATTTCAGCTTACTTGTAAGTTTCTAAGGGTCAGGTCCTCTATATTGTGGCTGGCCTACGGCTTAGTTCACAATATAGCAAAGTATATACTGACCTATTTTCCCCTCGACTTTCTGTGATTTCCTACATCTCACCTTTCTTTGCAGACAAGCCATTTGAAATACCCTTAACTTAATTCACAGCCAATAAGTCTTTGAAATAATGTGTATTTTTTAGAGAAATCTTCTTATATATTTAGGCATAAAATCTGACCTGCCTTAGTTTTCAAAACAGCATAATTTCACTCTTCTCAATGATGAATCTGTTGTATTACACAACCTTTGAGTATTTAGCTTTATCAATGACATGTACTTTAAAAATGTTTTAGAGATCCTACCAGTCTTTGAAAGCATCCTTGTTCCTTGTTTCAGTTCCAGTTTTATGTATATTTTCTGCCTTGCACCTGATTATTCCAACGTCTGATCGATGGCCTAGGGAATCTAATTCTGGTATTGATTGTTTTTGCTGATTGTTTCCCCCTGTAGCTGATTTCTTCATTATTGTGTAAATTTAGATCATGAGCTCATGTTTAGCTCAACAGCTGACCTTGTAAGAGGCTTAGTTGTGAACACTTGTAAGCTTCCTCAGAAAGTCCGCAAAGATTTATTTGTGTCCCGCCAATGAGTTGCCCGCGAGGACACCGTTTTCTAGAAGTGTTTGTCCACTACTCCCTCTAGAGGCTGGGACTCAGACAGGACTGCTTTGCTGCCCCCGATCTGGGATAGTGGCTTTGGGCGGCCTGTGGCCTGGGCAGGAAGCTCCCCACGTGTCTCCCACGACCCATCTGCCTGCGAACTTCGGTCACCTGGCAGGAAGCTATGATGCCCAGACCTATGGTTAGCTTTGCAGCGAGGTGTACTGCGCGGACCGGGTCCACACGCACTTCAAGTAAGAGGGCGGCCTGAGTGGAAAGGTTAAAGTTTGGGCAGCTGTGCAGACAAAGAAGGCGTCCTTTATCCTGGGCCTAAATGCTTGTGACACCCCTCTGGGCCTGCCGGGCTCTGAGGGCCCTGCCCTGGGCCCACTCTTCCCCTTCCCTTTGTTCAGTTACAGCAGATTTGGCCACACCCACTCCCTCAGTGAGGGCCGTGTTCCAAACTCCCTCAGCCCCGCACCCTCTCCGCAGGTTACCATGGACTACAGATGCTGCATTCTGAGTGCAGGGCATTCCGAGAATGCCAAGGGCAGACATGATGACCTTAAATGATTTCCTTTTGTGTCAGTTTTGGTAAACTTTAGGAGCTAGGAGATGGTCCACTTTACAGAAATGTTCAAATTTACTGGCATTTCATATATTCTCTTCTATAACATTGTCCTGATTTTTCTGTATATTCTTTACTTATGTTTTGGTTTTCCTTAATCAAAGTGTGTCTTTTAAATCTTGTCAAAGAATATTCTTAGACTTACTACATCACCTGAATTTTATACATTTTCTATTGTATTAAGTTCTCCTCATATCTTTATTTATCTTTTTTCAATGTTCTCAGGTTTATTGTTTTGATCTTCTGATGTCAATTAAAACACTTGGTTATTCATTTTAATAAATGTTTTACTTATAAAGATTTCAACTTTTCAAGATTTCAGCTTACTTGTAAGTTTCTAAGGGTCAGGTCCTCTACATTGTTGCTGGCCTAAGGCTTAGTTCACCATATAGCAATGTATATATTGACCTATTTTCCCCTCGACTTTCTGTGATTCCCTACATCTCACCTTTCTTTGCAGACAAGCCATTTGAAATACCCTTAACTTCTTTCACAGCCAATAAGTCTTTGAAATAATGTGTATTTTTTAGAGAAATCTTCTTATATAATTAGGCAGAAAATCTGACCTGCCATCGTTTTCAAAACAGCATAATTTCACTCTTCTCAATGATGAATCTGTTGTATGACACAACCTTTGAGTATTTAGCTTTATCAATGACATGTACTTTAAAAATGTTTTAGAGATCCTACCAGTCTTTGAAAACATCCTTGTTCCTTGTTTCAGTTCCAGTTTTGTGTATACATTCTGCCTTGCACCTGATTATTCCAACATCTGATGGATGACCTAGGGAATCTAATTCTGGTATTGATTGTTTTTGCTGCTTGTCTCCCCTTGTAGCTGATTTCTTCATTAATGTGTAAATTTAGATCATGAGCTCATGTTTAGCTAAACAGCTGACCTTGTAAGAGGCTTAGGTGTGAACGCTCGTAAGCTTCAGCAGAAAGTCCACAAAGATTTTTTTGTGTCCCTCCAATGAGTTACCCGCGCGGACCCCGTTTTCTACAAGTGTTGGTCCACTACTCCCTCTAGAGGCTGGGACTCAGACAGGACTGCTTTGCTTCCCCCGATCTGGGGTAGTGGCTTTGGGCGGCCTGTGGCCTGGGCAGGAGGCTCCCCGCGTGTGTCCCACGACCGATCTGCCTGCGAACTTCGGTCACCTGGTAGGAAGCTATGATGCCCAGACCTATGGTTAGCTTTGCAGCGAGGTGTACTGCGCGGACCGGTTCCACACGCACTTCAAGTAAGAGGGCGGCCTGAGTGGAAAGGTGAGAGTTTGGGCAGCTGTGCAGACAAAGAAGGCGCACTTTGGCCTGGGCCTAAATGCTTGTGACACACGACTGGGTCTGCCGGGCTCAGAGGGCCCTGCCGTTTGCCCCCTTCTCCCCTGCCCTTTGTTCAATCACAGCAGAGATGGCCACACCCACTCCCACAGTGAGGGCAGTGTTCCCACCTCCTTCAGCCCCGCACCCTCTCCGCAGTTTACCATGGACTACAGATGCTGCATTCTGAGGCCAGGGCGTTCCGAGAATGCCAAGGGCAGACAGGATGACCTTAAATGATTTCCTCTTGTGTCAATTTTGGTAAACTTTAGGAGCTAGGAAATGGTCCACTTTACAGAAATGTTCAAATTTACTGGCATTTCATATATTCTCTGCTATAACATTGTCCTGATTCTTTCTGTATATTCTTTACTTATGTTTTGGTTTTCCTTAATCAAAGTGTGTCTTTTAAATCTTTTCAAAGAATATTCTTTGGACTTACTACCCCACGTGAATTTTATACGTTTTCTGTGGTATTAAGTTCTGCTCATATCTTTATTTATCTTTTTTCTATGTTCTCAGGGTTTATTGTTTTGGTCTTCTGATGTCATTTAAAACACTTGGTTATTCATTTTAATAAATATTCTTACTTATCAAGATTTCAACTTTTCAAGATTTCAGCTTACTTGTAAGTTTCTAAGGGTCAGGTCCTCTATATTGTGGCTGGCCTACGGCTTAGTTCACAATATAGCAAAGTATATACTGACCTATTTTCCCCTCGACTTTCTGTGATTTCCTACATCTCACCTTTCTTTGCAGACAAGCCATTTGAAATACCCTTAACTTCTTTCACAGCCAATAAGTCTTTGAAATAATGTGTATTTTTTAGAGAAATCTTCTTATATATTTAGGCATAAAATCTGACCTGCCTTAGTTTTCAAAACAGCATAATTTCACTCTTCTCAATGATGAATCTGTTGTATTACACAACCTTTGAGTATTTAGCTTTATCAATGACATGTACTTTAAAAATGTTTTAGAGATCCTACCAGTCTTTGAAAGCATCCTTGTTCCTTGTTTCAGTTCCAGTTTTATGTATATTTTCTGCCTTGCACCTGATTATTCCAACGTCTGATCGATGGGCTAGGGAATCTAATCCTGGTATTGATTGTTTTTGCTGATTGTTTCCCCCTGTAGCTGATTTCTTCATTATTGTGTAAATTTAGATCATGAGCTCATGTTTAGCTCAACAGCTGACCTTGTAAGAGGCTTAGTTGTGAACACTTGTAAGCTTCCTCAGAAAGTCCGCAAAGATTTATTTGTGTCCCTCCAATGAGTTGCCCGCGAGGACCCCGTTTTCTACAAGTGTTGGTCCACTACTCCCTCTAGAGGCTGGGACTCAGACAGGACTGCTTTGCTGCCCCCGATCTGGGATAGTGGCTTTGGGCGGCCTGTGGCCTGGGCAGGAAGCTCCCCACGTGTGTCCCACGACCGATCTGCCTGCGAACTTCGGTCACCTGGTAGGAAGCTATGATGCACAGACCTATGGTTAGCTTTGCAGCGAGGTGTACTGCGCGGACCGGGTCGACACGCACTTCAAGTAAGAGGGCGGCCTGAGTGGAAAGGTTAAAGTTTGGGCAGCTGTGCAGACAAAGAAGGCGTCCTTTGTCCTGGGCCTAAATGCTTGTGACACCCCACTGGGCCTGCCGGGCTCTGAGGGCCCTGCCCTGGGCCCACTGTTCCCCTTCCCTTTGTTCAGTTACAGCAGAATTGGCCACACCCACTCCCTCAGTGAGGGCCGTGTTCTAAACTCCCTCAGCCCCGCACCCTCTCCGCAGGTTTCCATGGACAACAGATGCTGCATTCTGAGTGCAGGGCATACCGAGAATGCCAAGGGCAGACATGATGACCTTAAATGATTTCCTCTTGTGTCAGGTTTGGTAAACTTTAGGAGCTAGGAAATGGTCCACTTTACAGAAATGTTCAATTTTACTGGCATTTCATATATTCTCTGCTATAACATTGTCCTGATTCTTTCTGTATATTCTTTACTTATGTTTTGGTTTTCCTTAATCAAAGTGTGTCTTTTAAATCTTGTCAAAGAATATTCTTAGACTTACTACATCACCTGAATTTTATACATTTTCTATTGTATTAAGTTCTCCTCATATCTTTATTTATCTTTTTTCTATGTTCTCAGGTTTATTGTTTTGATCTTCTGATGTCAATTAAAACACTTGGTTATTCATTTTAATAAATGTTTTACTTATAAGATTTCAACTTTTCAAGATTTCAGCTTACTTGTAAGTTTCTAAGGGTCAGGTCCTCTACATTGTTGCTGGCCTAAGGCTTAGTTCACCATATAGCAATGTATATATTGACCTATTTTCCCCTCGACTTTCTGTGATTCCCTACATCTCACCTTTCTTTGCAGACAAGCCATTTGAAATACCCTTAAGTTCTTTCACAGCCAATAAGTCTTTGAAATAATGTGTATTTTTTAGAGAAATCTTCTTATATAATTAGGCAGAAAATCTGACCTGCCATCGTTTTCAAAACAGCATAATTTCACTCTTCTCAATGATGAATCTGTTGTATGACACAACCTTTGAGTATTTAGCTTTATCAATGACATGTACTTAAAAAATGTTTTAGAGATCCTACCAGTCTTTGAAAACATCCTTGTTCCTTGTTTCAGTTCCAGTTTTGTGTATACATTCTGCCTTGCACCTGATTATTCCAACATCTGATGGATGAGCTAGGGAATCTAATTCTGGTATTGATTGTTTTTGCTGCTTGTCTCCCCTTGTAGCTGATTTCTTCATTATTGTGTAAATTTAGATCATGAGCTCATGTTTAGCTAAACAGCTGACCTTGTAAGAGGCTTAGGTGTGAACGCTCGTAAGCTTCAGCAGAAAGTCCACAAAGATTTTTTTGTGTCCCTCCAATGAGTTACCCGCGCGGACCCCGTTTTCTACAAGTGTTGGTCCACTACTCCCTCTAGAGGCTGGGACTCAGACAGGACTGCTTTGCTTCCCCCGATCTGGGGTAGTGGCTTTGGGCGGCCTGTGGCCTGGGCAGGAGGCTCCCCGCGTGTGTCCCACGACCGATCTGCCTGCGAACTTCGGTCACCTGGTAGGAAGCTATGATGCCCAGACCTATGGTTAGCTTTGCAGCGCGGTGTACTGCGCGGACCGGTTCCACACGCACTTCAAGTAAGAGGGCGGCCTGAGTGGAAAGGTGAGAGTTTGGGCAGCTGTGCAGACAAAGAAGGCGCACTTTGGCCTGGGCCTAAATGCTTGTGACACACGACTGGGTCTGCCGGGCTCTGAGGGCCTGGCCGTTTGCCCCCTTCTCCCCTGCCCTTTGTTCAGTCACAGCAGAGATGGCCACACCCACTCCCACAGTGAGGGCAGTGTTCCCACCTCCTTCAGCCCCGCCCCCTCTCCGCAGGTTACCATGGACTACAGATGCTGCATTCTGAGGCCAGGGCGTTCCGAGAATGCCAAGGGCAGACAGGATGACCTTAAATGATTTCCTCTTGTGTCAATTTTGGTAAACTTTAGGAGCTAGGAAATGGTCCACTTTACAGAAATGTTCAAATTTACTGTCATTTCATATATTCTCTGCTATAACATTGTCCTGATTCTTTCTGTATATTCTTTACTTATGTTTTGGTTTTCCTTAATCAAAGTGTGTCTTTTAAATCTTTTCAAAGAATATTCTTTGGACTTACTACCTCACCTGAATTTTATACGTTTTCTGTGGTATTAAGTTCTGCTCATATCTTTATTTATCTTTTTTCTATGTTCTCAGGGTTTATTGTTTTCATCTTCTGATGTCATTTAAAACACTTGGTTATTCATTTTAATAAATATTCTTACTTATAAAGATTTCAACTTTTCAAGATTTCAGCTTACTTGTAAGTTTCTAAGGGTCAGGTCCTCTATATTGTGGCTGGCCTAAGGCTTAGTTCACAATATAGCAAAGTATATACTGACCTATTTTCCCCTCGACTTTCTGTGATTTCCTACATCTCACCTTTATTTGCAGACAAGCCATTTGAAATACGCTTAACTTATTTCACAGCCAATAAGTCTTTGAAATAATGTGTATTTTTTAGAGAAATCTTCTTATATATTTAGGCAGAAAATCTGACCTGCCATAGTTTTCAAAACAGCATAATTTCACTCTTCTCAATGATGAATCTGTTGTATTACACAACCTTTGAGCATTTAGCTTTATCAATGACATGTACTTTAAAAATGTTTTAGAGATCCTACCAGTCTTTGAAAACATCCTTGTTCCTTGTTTCAGTTCCAGTTTTATGTATATTTTCTGCCTTGCACCTGATTATTCCAACGTCTGATCGATGGCCTAGGGAATCTAATTCTGGTATTGATTGTTTTTGCTGATTGTTTCCCCCTGTAGCTGATTTATTCATTATTGTGTAAATTTAGATCATGAGCTCATGTTTAGCTCAACAGCTGACCATGTAAGAGGCTTAAATATGAACACTTGTAAGCTTCCTCAGAAAGTCCGCAAAGATTTATTTGTGTCCCTCCAATGAGTTGCCCGCGAGGACCCCGTTTTCTACAAGTGTTTGTCCACTACTCCCTCTAGAGGCTGGGACTCAGACAGGACTGCTTTGCTGCCCCCGATCTGGGATAGTGGCTTTGGGCGGCCTGTGGCCTGGGCAGGAAGCTCCCCACGTGTCTCCCACGACCCATCTGCCTGCGAACTTCGGTCACCTGGCAGGAAGCTATGATGCCCAGACCTATGGTTAGCTTTGCAGCGAGGTGTACTGCGCGGACCGGGTCCACACGCACTTCAAGTAAGAGGGCGGCCTGAGTGGAAAGGTTAAAGTTTGGGCAGCTGTGCAGACAAAGAAGGCGTCCTTTATCCTGGGCCTAAATGCTTGTGACACCCCTCTGGGCCTGCCAGGCTCTGAGGGCCCTGCCCTGGGCCCACTCTTCCCCTTCCCTTTGTTCAGTTACAGCAGATTTGGCCACACCCACTCCCTCAGTGAGGGCCGTGTTCCAAACTCCCTCAGCCCCGCACCCTCTCCGCAGGTTACCATGGACTACAGATGCTGCATTCTGAGTGCAGGGCATTCCGAGAATGCCAAGGGCAGACATGATGACCTTAAATGATTTCCTTTTGTGTCAGTTTTGGTAAACTTTAGGAGCTAGGAGATGGTCCACTTTACAGAAATGTTCAAATTTACTGGCATTTCATATATTCTCTTCTATAACATTGTCCTGATTTTTCTGTATATTCTTTACTTATGTTTTGGTTTTCCTTAATCAAAGTGTGTCTTTTAAATCTTGTCAAAGAATATTCTTAGACTTACTACATCACCTGAATTTTATACATTTTCTATTGTATTAAGTTCTCCTCATATCTTTATTTATCTTTTTTCTATGTTCTCATGTTTATTGTTTTGATCTTCTGATGTCAATTAAAACACTTGGTTATTCATTTTAATAAATGTTTTTCTTATAAAGATTTCAACTTTTCAGGATTTCAGCTTACTTGTAAGTTTCTAAGGGTCAGGTCCTCTACATTGTTGCTGGCCTAAGGCTTAGTTCACCATATAGCAATGTATATATTGACCTATTTTCCCCTCGACTTTCTGTGATTCCCTACATCTCACCTTTCTTTGCAGACAAGCCATTTGAAATACCCTTAACTTCTTTCACAGCCAATAAGTCTTTGAAATAATGTGTATTTTTTAGAGAAATCTTCTTATATAATTAGGCAGAAAATCTGACCTGCCATAGTTTTCAAAACAGCATAATTTCACTCTTCTCAATGATGAATCTGTTGTATTACACAACCTTTGAGCATTTAGCTTTATCAATGACATGTACTTTAAAAATGTTTTAGAGATCCTACCAGTCTTTGAAAACATCCTTGTTCCTTGTTTCAGTTCCAGTTTTATGTATATTTTCTGCCTTGCACCTGATTATTCCAACGTCTGATCGATGGCCTAGGGAATCTAATTCTGGTATTGATTGTTTTTGCTGATTGTTTCCCCCTGTAGCTGATTTATTCATTATTGTGTAAATTTAGATCATGAGCTCATGTTTAGCTCAACAGCTGACCATGTAAGAGGCTTAGATATGAACACTTGTAAGCTTCCTCAGAAAGTCCGCAAAGATTTATTTGTGTCCCTCCAATGAGTAGCCCGCGAGGACCCCGTTTTCTACAAGTGTTTGTCCACTACTCCCTCTAGAGGCTGGGACTCAGACAGGACTGCTTTGCTGCCCCCGATCTGGGATAGTGGCTTTGGGCGGTGTGTCGCCTGGGCAGGAAGCTCCCCACGTGTCTCCCACGACCCATCTGCCTGCGAACTTCGGTCACCTGGCAGGAAGCTATGATGCCCAGACCTATGGTTAGCTTTGCAGCGAGGTGTACTGCGCGGACCGGGTCCACACGCACTTCAAGTAAGAGGGCGGCCTGAGTGGAAAGGTTAAAGTTTGGGCAGCTGTGCAGACAAAGAAGGCGTCCTTTATCCTGGGCCTAAATGCTTGTGACACCCCTCTGGGCCTGCCGGGCTCTGAGGGCCCTGCCCTGGGCCCACTGTTCCCCTTCCCTTTGTTCAGTTACAGCAGATTTGGCCACACCCACTCCCTCAGTGAGGGCCGTGTTCCAAACTCCCTCAGCCCCGCACCCTCTCCGCAGGTTACCATGGACTACAGATGCTGCATTCTGAGTGCAGGGCATTCCGAGAATGCCAAGGGCAGACATGATGACCTTAAATGATTTCCTTTTGTGTCAGTTTTGGTAAACTTTAGGAGCTAGGAGATGGTCCACTTTACAGAAATGTTCAAATTTACTGGCATTTCATATATTCTCTTCTATAACATTGTCCTGATTTTTCTGTATATTCTTTACTTATGTTTTGGTTTTCCTTAATCAAAGTGTGTCTTTTAAATCTTGTCAAAGAATATTCTTAGACTTACTACATCACCTGAATTTTATACATTTTCTATTGTATTAAGTTCTCCTCATATCTTTATTTATCTTTTTTCTATGTTCTCAGGTTTATTGTTTTGATGTTCTGATGTCAATTAAAACACTTGGTTATTCATTTTAATAAATGTTTTTCTTATAGAGATTTCAACTTTTCAAGATTTCAGCTTACTTGTAAGTTTCTAAGGGTCAGGTCCTCTACATTGTTGCTGGCCTAAGGCTTAGTTCACCATATAGCAATGTATATATTGACCTATTTTCCCCTCGACTTTCTGTGATTCCCTACATCTCACCTTTCTTTGCAGACAAGCCATTTGAAATACCCTTAACTTCTTTCACAGCCAATAAGTCTTTGAAATAATGTGTATTTTTTAGAGAAATCTTCTTATATAATTAGGCAGAAAATCTGACCTGCCATCGTTTTCAAAACAGCATAATTTCACTCTTCTCAATGATGAATCTGTTGTATGACACAACCTTTGAGTATTTAGCTTTATCAATGACATGTACTTTAAAAATGTTTTAGAGATCCTACCAGTCTTTGAAAACATCCTTGTTCCTTGTTTCAGTTCCAGTTTTGTGTATACATTCTGCCTTGCACCTGATTATTCCAACATCTGATGGATGACCTAGGGAATCTAATTCTGGTATTGATTGTTTTTGCTGCTTGTCTCCCCTTGTAGCTGATTTCTTCATTAATGTGTAAATTTAGATCATGAGCTCATGTTTAGCTAAACAGCTGACCTTGTAAGAGGCTTAGGTGTGAACGCTCGTAAGCTTCAGCAGAAAGTCCACAAAGATTTTTTTGTGTCCCTCCAATGAGTTACCCGCGCGGACCCCGTTTTCTACAAGTGTTGGTCCACTACTCCCTCTAGAGGCTGGGACTCAGACAGGACTGCTTTGCTTCCCCCGATCTGGGGTAGTGGCTTTGGGCGGCCTGTGGCCTGGGCAGGAGGCTCCCCGCGTGTGTCCCACGACCGATCTGCCTGCGAACTTCGGTCACCTGGTAGGAAGCTATGATGCCCAGACCTATGGTTAACTTTGCAGCGCGGTGTACTGCGCGGACCGGTTCCACACGCACTTCAAGTAAGAGGGCGGCCTGAGTGGAAAGGTGAGAGTTTGGGCAGCTGTGCAGACAAAGAAGGCGCACTTTGGCCTGGGCCTAAATGCTTGTGACACACGACTGGGTCTGCCGGGCTCTGAGGGCCCTGCCGTTTGCCCTCTTCTCCCCTGCCCTTTGTTCAGTCACAGCAGAGATGGCCACACCCACTCCCACAGTGAGGGCAGTGTTCCCACCTCCTTCAGCCCCGCCCCCTCTCCGCGGGTTACCATGGACTACAGATGCTGCATTCTGAGGCCAGGGCGTTCCGAGAATTCCAAGGGCAGACAGGATGACCTTAAATGATTTCCTCTTGTGTCAATTTTGGTAAACTTTAGGAGCTAGGAAATGGTCCACTTTACAGAAATGTTCAAATTTACTGGCATTTCATATATTCTCTGCTATAACATTGTCCTGATTCTTTCTGTATATTCTTTACTTATGTTTTGGTTTTCCTTAATCAAAGTGTGTCTTTTAAATCTTTTCAAAGAATATTCTTTGGACTTACTACCTCACCTGAATTTTATACGTTTTCTGTGGTATTAAGTTCTGCTCATATCTTTATTTATCTTTTTTCTATGTTCTCAGGGTTTATTGTTTTCATCTTCTGATGTCATTTAAAACACTTGGTTATTCATTTTAATAAATATTCTTACTTATAAAGATTTCAACTTTTCAAGATTTCAGCTTACTTGTAAGTTTCTAAGGGTCAGGTCCTCTATATTGTGGCTGGCCTAAGGCTTAGTTCACAATATAGCAAAGTATATACTGACCTATTTTCCCCTCGACTTTCTGTGATTTCCTACATCTCACCTTTCTTTGCAGACAAGCCATTTGAAATACGCTTAACTTATTTCACAGCCAATAAGTCTTTGAAATAATGTGTATTTTTTAGAGAAATCTTCTTATATATTTAGGCAGAAAATCTGACCTGCCATAGTTTTCAAAACAGCATAATTTCACTCTTCTCAATGATGAATCTGTTGTATGACACAACCTTTGAGCATTTAGCTTTATCAATGACATGTACTTTAAAAATGTTTTAGAGATCCTACCAGTCTTTGAAAACATCCTTGTTCCTTGTTTCAGTTCCAGTTTTATGTATATTTTCTGCCTTGCACCTGATTATTCCAACGTCTGATCGATGGCCTAGGGAATCTAATTCTGGTATTGATTGTTTTTGCTGATTGTTTCCCCCTGTAGCTGATTTATTCATTATTGTGTAAATTTAGATCATGAGCTCATGTTTAGCTCAACAGCTGACCATGTAAGAGGCTTAGATGTGAACACTTGTAAGCTTCCTCAGAAAGTCCGCAAAGATTTATTTTTGTCCCTCCAATGAGTTGCCCGCGAGGACCCCGTTTTCTACAAGTGTTTGTCCACTACTCCCTCTAGAGGCTGGGACTCAGACAGG